>NW_017386027.1:1274061-1403187 GCF_000237925.1 Schistosoma mansoni | reverse complement strand
ACAAATCTCATTCGATTTGTATGAGGGCTGTGATACTGCCCGGGTGTCCAAACCGAAGCAGGTGGTTTTCTTAGGGGGCCACACCCGGGGCCTTTGACCTAGAGGTCTGATCCACAAGGCAATGGAACAATTTAAGGAGATGCAGTTCCATGGTAGCCGGTGACCAACAATTGGTTCATGTGCCATTCGTTCCTTCAGGATACTGGAGCCCATGTGCACCAATGGTTTGGAATCAGGGTTTTCCAACTTCCCTAGGTGGACTATCCGTGTCCACCAACCCGGTTAGAGCGCCGGTCATTCGGTTTTCGTCGTCTCAGTTTCGTAAACAGCACCCCCGTCACTGTGAGAAGGCAGTGAGTAGGACTTTCTTGGCAGAGACTGTATGCGCGTGGCCATGTGAGGGCATTTCGAGAGGGAGAGCGGACTCTCCCCACTCTCGACCGTACCAGGGCATTTTGGGGGCCCTGAGGGAACAAATGGCGTATGAACCAATCGTCGGTCACCGGCTACCATGGGACTGCATGTCCTTGCGATGTTCGATTACCTTGTGGATCAGTTCTTTAGGTTAAAGGCTCCGGGTGTGGCCCCCTTAAAAAAGCCCCCTGCTTCGGTTTGGACACCCGGGCAGTATCACAGTCCTCACACAAACCAATGGTAACTGCTACTGGCCTCATTATTGTGGCGCATATGTATTTGATCCCCCTTGTACCAATGTTTATATGTTCAAATAAATATATAAATAACCAAACTTTCAATCATCCTGATGCGTTGAACTGATCTGGATTCCAACTGTCGAGCTGTTATCTATTTTTTTATTGACATTCATGTTCTCTCACTAACTCCTGTACAAACAATGCTGTACAGAAATCACCCATCACTGGTTTTATTGTGATTTATCATTATAATTTGAGCAGCTTCGCAATTTAGCGGCCAGACAAATTTGGGTTGGAAATCCTTTTCCTACATCTTCATTACTTCCTTTCGCCTAATAAAAATCTACTTCACTATAGTAACTAAAGATAGATGTTTCAGGTCTAAATGGGTGTGCTCATTGCTGAGGATATGTAATGACACCAATCCATAGTCAAACTTAAAATGTACATCTCGACATGTTTTACATGTTACAGTTCATAGTTTGATAACCTGATATGTAGAAAGCATGAGTCAATTGAAGCTAGACCACCATGGAAAACCTGGAAACACTGGACGGCCGTTTCGTCCTATTATGGGACTCCTCAGCAGTGCGCATCAATTGACTCATGCTTTCTACTATGAAAAATACTAAATCTCCACAAAACCGCTTCTGATAACTTGATATGTACTTACTTCCTTAATCCTGAGTTTCTGTTTGATCCATTGAGAGCTATACCTCGTTTTTTATATGCAACTTGTGTGCTTGCACCGTTCACGAAAGTAAGTAAAGCTTTCTGAAAAGCTGATGGCCTATATGGATAGTGTTGTTGCTTTCTAGTGACACACATGCCAAACTGCAATGTGTTTTCAGTGTGAAATCATATAATTCAGAAATCACAGCACTCGTGAAACGTTAATCCAGTATTACGATAGAGTAATGAACTAGGATGCTCGCCATTGATCACTCATCTTAATTCACACTGTCCCCACTATTCCCCAGGTACCTCGAGGTAGGAACCAAGTTTTAGTTGGGGCTTGGTTACTTCCCACTTTGGAGTCTATTTCGCCTACTTAGTACCCTAACTCATTTCTTCTACATATATGTATATATTGTTTTTATACATGGTCCACTGTCTGAAACTTACAAAATGTTCTGTATTTATACATAGTTGATGAGTTATTCAGTCGACTTAACAAATAATAATATTACCTAGTTGTTAAAAAGTAGGTGAGATATATTTCCCTAATAAATGGTTTTGAAGTTCATATAGGTTTTGAATGAATCTAACGATTGAGGCTCTCGTTTTCAAACTATCAACTTAAAAAAGTATTTGTTATATCTTGTGGCTGAGTGGATGCCCAGTTAATGTATGATGTGATAAAACTGCCAATCAGAGAGCAGCAGATTATCGATTGGAACAGTAACACACGAAACCGTACGAGCAGTCTAGAGTGCCTATCGATCCTGCTTCTGCGTAGCCCAGCCAGTTAAATCCAGAACACCAATAACAGTCTCTGTGGTATGAATCCTTGTATTTCTAACATACTGATTTTCTATACCAAACAGACTAACCACATCGTACCAATAAAATAGAAAATAACATTTGTACAAGATTTAGCCAAATGTGGCTGTAAATGTGGGAGGCAGCAATTAATAAACTAGGGATAACTCAAGAATGGTAAATCGTACAATAATAGTCTATAGATCAAAATAAAGTTTATAATAAGAGGAACATAAATATGAATAGTTCAGTTATTTAGCAAATATACGATAAAAATTATATGCATAATATTGGTCCATCAATGGATCCCAAAGTTACCATTCACTATCCTGGCAGCGACATTCCATTTATTAGCCCCCAAATGCCCTGGTATGGCCGAGAGTGGGGAGAGTCCGCTCTCCCTCTCGAAATGCTCTCACATGGCCATGCGTAATATAGCCTCTGCTAGGGAAGTCCTACTCATTGCCTTCTCTCGGCGGGGGTGTTGTTTACGAAATTGAGAGGACGAAAAGCGAATGTCCGGCGCTCTAACCGGGTTGGTGGACACGGATAGTCCACCTAGGGAAGTTGGAAAACCCTGATTCCAAACCAATGGTGCACATGGGCTCCAGTATCCTGAAGGAACGAATGGCACATGAACCAATTGTTGGTCACCGGCTACCATGGAACTGCATCTCCTCACGATGCTCCACTGCCTTGTGGATCAGACCTTTAGGTCAAAGGCTCGGGGTGTGGCCCCCTAAGAAAACCACCTGCTTCGGTTTGGACACCTGGGTAGTATCACAGCCCTCACACAAGTCTCATTTGATTTGTGAGGCGCATATTTATCTGATGCTTCCTTGTACCAATATTTATGTGTATAAATAAAATAAAATAAATTCACTATTGTTATCGGGACATAACATTATTGTTGACTGATCTATTTTCTTCAAGCTTATTTAGATCGTAGCTTCAAATTGGCTGGAGTGGTTATTACATATGTTACTCATTTCTGACCATCCATATAGAATGTTATCTGACAGAATGGGAATATTTCCTGCTCTATGGTAATCTGTTGTGTTCACTAACGAAGTCTTTTCCTTCACTTTAACCTCGTTTTCTATTGCGTAGTTTTCTTCTGAAGTCAGAAAACTTTATTTCTCAGGGTTGTAATGATTTACATATTTTTTTTCCAGGGTGAACATTTACCTGGTATGCCTGGTGCTACTCAAAGTCCTGTACCAATTATACGTTTGTTTGGTATAACTGAAAAGGGTCATAGTGTATGCGCACATGTGCATGGTTTTCTACCATATTTCTATGTACCAGCACCGAAAGATTTTTCAACGGATCATTTAAGTGCTTTTCGTGAAGCTTTAAATTCTATGTTATTAAAAGAGAAATCAAAAGAGTTTGAAGGATTACAACACCTTGTACTTAGAGTTACATGTGAAGAGAAACAAAGTAAGTCATGTCGATTGATATTTGAAATGCTGTTCCTCTATTTTCAATCTTACTGCGTTTTCTTGTTGAACATTACAACAGTATTTAATTCTTGCTTCTTTAACATTTCTTAGCTTTCATTTAGTAATCAAGGTGACTCGGAACGTTTCGATTTTTTTGGACATTATTAACTAAGAAAGTTTTTCTTTTAAATCGTGATCATACTAAGTGGTTCAGTCGATCAGTTATACTCAACGTTAATCCTGACACGTGTTCATCGGCTCAAGTTATGATACCAGTTTATAACAGCAAGATATGATCATTTCAAGATGAATCACAGCGTAGTAGATATAGTAACATTTTCAGTAATAGTAGTAGTAGTCGTGGTAGTAGTATAGTGAACGGAAACTCAGTGGGGGGAACATTAATTTGTTTAATGCAAAATTACACAGCGTCTTGGTAAAATATGGAAACCATACATCAAGTATATTATTTGCACATTTTTTTCGAGTTGTCCTTTAGCTACTCCATTATTCCTCTAATTCTTTTGTTATTTTGATAGCTTCCCAATTTCATTTCTGTTCTCTTCATTTCAATCTTCTGCGAACTGACACTGTATTTCCGACTGGTGTTACATACTACTTATGTCGTTCAGCATAAGTAGCGTACACCACGGTTATAGGAAAGATTCAGTACAGAAAAATAAAAAAAAATGTATACGATTTTGAGACTCAGGCTGTAAAGGAAGGGTAAGTGGACCTAGCCCATTGAGAACGATCCTAAGCAGTGTCACCTAAAGCCTTTAACAATTGGTACGATAATCACTCAAATCCCAACCAGTCGGTCTTCACCTATTAGCATGGCTCAGTTCAGTCATCAATGACTTCATGTATTGATACCCTTTTTTATTGATTTGCTACCGCCTAACCATATTCATATCCACTCTTGCATCAAATAACATCACGTGTCAATGTAGGGGGCAGTTGGACATACTCGATGCATTACCAACAAACTCATTTAATGAAGACCACTACCACATCAATGGATCTGTTATACGTACGTATTACCCTATACATAACCTCAGAATCGCTCACTCGATTGTCCGAAAACACATGAGCGATGCTTGGAAGACACTTATGATTGATTACTCGTAATCTATGGAAATCGTGGATTGTATGTGGCCATGTGTGACAGTAATGAAATAGAGCGAGTTGAACCACTATTCTGGAATACTATAAAAACCGTATATTTTCTGTACATGAATGAACCCTTGGAGTAAAGTGCTTCTCGCATACTTTGCGCCTTTTCTCTTTTGTTCAAGTCGCTGTGTAGATTTAGCCCGAGAGTTACAAGAATAGCTTAGGAACCGAGCATAGCGTTCAATTAGCAAGACTTATCATTGGGGTAGGATTTTAAGACTTTAATATAGGAAAGAAGTAGTCGTTTACATTATTGAAACAATATACTATAAATTCTAGACTATAAGCTACAATCACTTGTCGTACTTCAATAGAAAATTTCTATCCTTCCTGACATGATATAACTTAGAGCAACAGTCAATGAACGTCGTGGAATAATGTCGTTTCGTGCTTTGACTATCCCTAGCCTCTTCTCACTATTCTCCTATACTTCTCACACTTAAATGTGTCACAGCCATCTAACAGATCAAATATTGTTTTAAAAGGCTTCAGCTCGAATACAGACCATCATATGGTCTCTGTTTGCCAATGAACCATATTGGATAATGTGACAATATTTGACTGTGTTTTTAGTCTTTATTCCTACGATTGATACTAACTACT
The DNA here is from genome assembly GCF_000237925.1 of Schistosoma mansoni. Taxonomy (NCBI): domain Eukaryota; kingdom Metazoa; phylum Platyhelminthes; class Trematoda; order Strigeidida; family Schistosomatidae; genus Schistosoma; species Schistosoma mansoni. The sequence goes on along the minus strand of NW_017386027.1, from coordinate 1,397,828 downwards.
ACTATTATGATTCCAACTTATTTGTCATACATTCCATCAGTTTTGATTTCGCTGTATCGATTTAGTGTTAATTGATGATACACATAGAATGGCACAAAACTCATCATCTTTAGTTAATAATATTTATTCAATATATCTATGACTTATGAGAAGTATTGTTTTCAAATACCTTGAAGGCTATTTCTTTTTCTTTGTGATGATGTTCAATTTTGTACGGTTATTGTGACAGAACATAGTTTTGAGTGGTTGACAGTAGCCGACAAGAAATCCTAAACCCAGACATCATCATATAAAGGTTCAAATCCAACAAGGAGTCATAAGTTTCCTCAATATTGCAGGTACACCTTGCTGACAAGTATCAACCAGCTACCACGAAACCTAGACCTCCCCTTGATTACCTCTAACCATCTTATATCACAATATAATACACACAATATCGAATAACTTAGACTGGTAGCAACATTCTAGCTTAATCCATGGAATTCGATCAGTACCAAGGATAAATATGGTGCTAATTCACTACTCAGTGATCAATCAATCGTGAACTGCCATAGTTTGATCATAACATAAGTTAATTTAAGCGATCAATAACAAAAATTGTTGCTTCTTACTTATATGATATCTTTATTTCTTAAAACCATCATTTGTTAATAACTCCCATAGATATATATGGTTTTCATGGAAATCGTAGTCTACCATTTCTTCGTATTACATTGGCATTGCCACGTTTAATTGCACCAGCTAAACGTATATTAGATAATGGTTTATCATTTGCTGATTATTCATTACAGGTTAGTTTATAGATCAATTGATTAACCCATTATTAAGTGTGGTAAGGTTCAAAACTGCGGTGATGTCAGTATTTGTGTACCTTTACGTTCCCATTATGCATATATAAGGCTTTTTCCTCGGAGTTCGAATATCAAGTATAACCAGCAGTAGAGTTATCTTTCTATCCGACTCAGAATGTTAAAACTAATAGGAAGAGGTCATTTTTTGGCATCATGGAATAAGAATAATAATGTTAAGCGAAACAAATGTTCAGTTTTTCCTGTAGATTGTTTATACCAGGCAAATTAACACCATACTTAAATCCTATCCTCAAGCCCCTAATCCATCCTGAAGTATTTCTTAACTGGTTGGCTCTATATCTTATAAAGGAACTAATCAGATAATGCCTGTTTTGACCGAAATTCATTCATCCATGCCGCTACAATGAATTTTTTGCATTGAAGCTAATGTCAATTCATGATGAAAATTGTAACTCTTAATCGTCATTATAAGCAAGAATAGTGTGGTTCTTCCTTAAAAACTTATTTAGGTTTTTTTAAGAGTTCCAGAATATGAACACCATATATTCATTAGAACGAGTTTAGATGTCGTTCTTTCGATTTAAAGCCAGAGCAACCTGTAGATGACTTAAATCGATTCATTGTTTATGCAAAATCTGTTTACATTTTGTAATTTTATTATATTCTTTACCATAAACTATTCACTTAGAAGATCTGTTTTCCAATTGACTAGTAACTAACTAAAAATTCGTCATCATTGATTTAATCTCATCCTCATGATTATTCCGGTTCTGATTACCATTGTGAGATGATTGAGTCAGTTTAAAGAAATTCTCTGTTTGAAATTCACTTCATACCTTTCTGGTGGTAGAAATGATTGCTTAATAATTAATGCACTGTTTCTAATACCTCGTTAGCAGGTTCAAACTTGCATCTCAATCTACTTCATTCAAAGCAGAACCAGGTAGTTTTACAAGCCCTCATATAAATATTGTGTCCAAAAACTTATACTGTAGATCTCTCTACTTGATAAATGAGTTACATTAATCAGTATTACTCAATTAATATTGACAAATATAGTAGGTTTATATAGAAATCAATTGTCCATCATATTAGTGTGTAACCTGTTCTTCTGTACGTATCTTGGTTATGTCTTGTATATAGGGTAATCCATGTTACAATAGATCAACTTGTTGTAGTATCATGGTGGATAATTAGATATTGGGTATATAACACATTTAACACCATGATCTTATATTGGTTTGATAGTGTAGTAAAGACTATAGCAACTCTCTTACATTTCAGTTTGTATATGTCTAATTTTGTTAAGCCCTTCAATTAACCTATTTAACAGTCAGTGTCGTTAGGTTAGTAAGGATTGGTCTATATCTTTGGGGTATTATTATCATGTTTGTATAAGCATGTATGGCTGACCACGTGTTACATTCTACACGCGTATTTCTCTTACTAGTTGATATACTAGTTACTTAGATCTCTCAATGATTTATTCTCTTTCGTGTATATATGTGCTTTTTAAATCCTATTAATTCATTCACCCGCTTGTATCCAATCCCATTCGCATTTATGTTCGTATTCTTTTAGTGTGTTTGTGGTTTTGTAATCTGTTCTGTCCACTAATAAACTGTAGTCCAAACTTCGTATTGTCTTACTGAAACGTATGCATTGTTGCGAGTTATGTAGTGACAGTTATCAGGATGAGGGCAAATCGATCAGTCCTAATCAATGTACATTTTGGCACAAGTGTGCGTCAAGTACACAAGAGAGATGACTTAATCTTAGTATTAATAGTTTCAACAATGATTTCTCATTAAGGAATACTACTACTGCTGAGGTGTCCCACACTAGGACGAAACGGCCGTACAGTACTTTCAGGTTTGTCATGGTGGTCTAGCTTTAATTGACTCATGAATTCAACTATTAAAATACTATTTAGATTGAAGGGATGAATTCTCTGAATAAAAAACACGAGACTATGTTGAAGCCGAAGTCTGGTATGAAGATTACATGTGAATACATTTACTCCATTATGGCTGATCCAGAGCCATGTCACTCAAAGTTATCGCTTAGACCACAGGTAGACAGTCTACATCTACCTACACGAGTTAGTTCCAATGATCAATGACTTTATAGACTGATGTAATGTCTTCGTTTGGATTGCTTTATGTTACTTCCAACCTACTCTTACATCGATGAGCATAGCATATCTAGTTAGATGAGAGTTATGTTTATGTAATACATGCTTCAATCGATTATTGTTTTCGGTTTCACCAGCTAGTTTGTCGCAGTTATATAGTACCATAAATTCAACGTCAACACTGTCCACTCTGTTGCTCCATGATTCTCGAACAACTCTTCGAAGACACTTATGTTTGAGAACTTGCAGGCTACATATTTTCATAGACTATGTTTCACAGCCATAGATTAATACAGAGCAACAGTATTGATTTATATGTTGGATACATTTGTTTTATAAATACTAGTAATAATATGAAACTGCTCAAAACCCGAAATATGGAGAATGCTGTTCAAATTTTCTACCTAGCATTTCAAATTCGAGTGGTTCAACCACTAAGCCTTCATTCTAGGAGTAGCCTATTCAAGAAGCCCTACAACATGGTTGGGAAGGAAATCAGTCTTACCTCTAATCAATAATACTTCCTGTTAATTTTAGTGAAGAGCACAACTTATTTGACAAGTAAGAGGTATTTTTTATGTAGGCAATTCTAGATCAAACCGTTTACTTGGAAGTCAGTACTATTTTACCATTTATTTTGTATGTCGATGGTGCATCTAAGAGTTTAGTCCTCACTGAAGACTTCCATTCTAATCATTGAGAGCTATCTTCATCTGTCCTCCGTGGACACGCTACTGTAGCGCATTTCACCTTTTAATGATGAAAAAAAGTCAAAAAAGGTGGAGTTAGAGTTTTTAATGAAATCTGTGAAAAGTATGCTCTTATATCCAGTATTCACTCAGTTAATAGGGGAATTTCACATATTGAACATTGAAAGGCAGATGTGCTACGAATTCACAGACACATACCTACTCCCACCTACTACCTGATTGTTCAAACTGAATTGAGAAGAGCGGGATTTGAGCTTGCCACAAGCCTATCACTTAACGGTTTGGTGATCTAACCAACTAAGCTGTCATTCCACTAACTGAAGTGTGTTAAAACTCAAATTATTGCTTACTAGCTTATTTATCATTAACAGTAATATAATCAAAAGATTTATTTCTGCAAAATATATTTCCTTTCTCCTTCTTCTTTTCCCCCACTGAATCAATACTAGTCATATCCTGCTTTTGAAGCAAATATTGACTTTGAAATACGTTTCATGACTGATACACAAATGACTGGATGTAGTTGGGTTGAAGCACCAACACAAAAATATCATTTAAGAGATTCTACACAGAAATTGGATGATATGAAAAAAGCCATCAATCAAAAATCAAATCATTCTGTTAATTCTTCAACAATCTCTACTACGAATGGTTGTAATGGTGTTAATGATCAATCGACATTGTTAACTAACCAAACAAGATGTCAAATTGAATTTGATATAGCATGGGATGCTTTGATTGTTCATTCACCTGAAGGTCAATGGAGTAATATCGCACCATTACGTATACTAAGTTTTGATATTGAATGTGCCAGTCGTAAAGGTTTGTTGAATTCTTTTTATTACTGTTAATTAGTTAATTGTCTATGGAAACAGCCGTATAAGATAGTAAGTAATAGTATTTGTGGAAATAGAGAATGTTAGAAGTCGGATATACAACCCGGAAAAACATAGGTCAGTTTTGTAGAGAAAAAATTATGAGGAATTTAGAGACTTAAGATTTAGGGGAAGGCAAAGGGTAAATGCACCTGGACCATTACAAATGATTCTGAGGCATGTCACCCAAAGTCTTTTGCCATTGGTTATGATAATCACTCAAATCTCAACCAGTTAGTCTAAACCTATTAACATATCTCAGTTCAGTCATCAATGACTTCATGTACTGATACCCTTGAATATTTACTTGCTACCACTAACTTTATTCCAACCTACTCCTACATCAAATAACATCGCGTGTTAATGTAGGCAAACGATTCGAGTACGCGGAACATTATTACTAGTCTCCTGAAACCACGCTCTAAACTACATATAGGAGCTTTGAGCGTCTGTACACTGTGCCAAATAGGACAACAGCTTCCTTAGCTAGGACTTTCGAATCTCGCACCACCGATGTATGCTGCGTCTCCGAAACGAGCATACAGGATCCGAGTAGCGTTATTCATTTGACCTCACCATGTCGAAATAAAGAACCAACTCGACTCACACTTCGTGTGTCTGGAAACCCTGATGCTGCTTCTCGTGACCTCTCTGGTCTAGGTATAGCATTGAATCCTAGGGCAGAACTAGCTCTTTCAGACTCGATCTCAGTAGACAGTCGTCTATGCGTTGTCCGACTAAACGGAAAAGTAAGGACTCGAAAAGATAGGGACACTCGTCGTTGCCTCTTCATCGTCTCTGCCTACTCTCCCACTGACTGCAGCTCAGACGATATAAAAGATGAGTTCTACAGAAAACTTTCCGACCTTCTCCGAAAAGCTAGGCGTTCTGATGTAGTAATAGTGGCAGGTGACTTTAATGCTCAAGTAGGTAGACTAAGCGAAAGGGAAAGACACCTGGGTGGATCTTATGGTGTCGTGGCTAAAAGAACAGATGATGGCGACCGTCTGTTGCAGCTATGCTCACATAACCGACTGTTCCTATTTATTACTAACTCGACACAGCGACCCATGTATTCGTCTCAACGTTGGATCCAATTAGATCACATCGCTATCAGCCGCCGATGGAGGGGCTCGATAGAAGACTGTCGCTCATTCTGGAGCACGTGCTTAGATTCAGATCATGCTTTAGTGCGAGCACGTATCTGTCTGCGTCTTACTGGATGTAGGAAAGACACTGCTAGGAAACCTCTTAGGGTTCTACTTAACGATAAAGACAGGAATATATTTCAGGAACAACTAGAAAAACAGTTAGGCAGCCATGTAAGTTGTGCCCACCCCGAGGCAGCGTGGAATGACACCCGAGAAGCTGTGGAAACAGCAGTGATATCTGCTAGTACGGTAAACCATAACGTTAGGGAGAAACACTGGATCTCAGCAACATCTACCACACTGATAGATGCTCGAAAACTCATCACATCTGGCTCTGAACATAACGATGAGCGGAGTCAACTTAAGCGCAGGCTAACAAGAAGCCTATGCAATGGTCGCGAACAGTGGTGGGTAGCGAAAGCAAGGGAGATGAAAAAGGCAGCGGCAACAACAGACAACTGTTCAGAATTGTTAAAGAAACCGGTATTAGGAACCCAACTGTTAGCGAAGCTATCTCGGAAAAAGATGGATTTGTTATTCATTCTCAATACAGGTCCTAGAACATAGATACACATTCAGACGCGCCACAATAGTAGTATTTCTCGACCTTAAGGCGGTATTTAACTCTGTTGATCCTGAGGTTCTGTGGCAGTGTTTGTCACTGAAAGAAGTACATTAACCTTATACAGGCTCGAACACAACTGGTCGAGTTAGAGCATATGGCGAACTGTCATCAGAATTGATTACCTCAAGTGGTGTTCGTCAGGGCTGTCCACTCTCTCCATTTTTGTTTAACTTTATCGTAGATGCGCTTTTAGAAATAACACTTTCCTCATCCAAATTTAGAGGGGTTTAGAGTTTTTCTGGGAGACTAACTTGTTGACTAGAATATGCTGACGACATAGTTCTATTTGGTGAAGACGCTGACAAAATGCAGAGTCTTCTGACCACTATAAGCAACTATGCAGGCATGTTCGGGATGCGATTCTCCCCCTCGAAGTGCAAAATGTTACTTCAGGATCGGGTTGCATCGACACCTGAACTAAGGATAGGGAGTGAAGTAGTTGAGCGTGTAGACCACTTCACTTATCATGGGAGTCTCATCAGCCCTTGTGGTCTGGTGTGTGACGAAATCTCAACACGGATACAGAAGGCTCGTCTAGCTTTCGCCTACTTGCGTCATTTATGGCGTAGGCGAGATATCCGTCTAGCAACCAAGGGACGGGTTTACTGTGCAGCAGTTCGTTCCCTCCTACTTTATGACAGTGAAACATGGCCGGTAAGAGTAGAGAATATTCGTAGGTTACTAATATTCGATCGTAGGTGTCTTCGAAGCATTACTCGTATATCCTGGGACCACCGAGTAAGTAATGCAATTGTTAGGAAACGTGTACTAGGCAAGGATGTCAAATCGATTGATGAAGTAGTGAAACTTGATCAGTTGAGATGGCTGGGACATGTGTTACATATGCCCAACCACCTACTGCCTCGACGTGAAATGTTTTATGGCGTAAGAGTAGGTTGGAAAAAAGCTAGGGGCGGCCAGACCAAAACGTGGCACAAATCCATGAAGTGGCTGACAATGGGACTGAGACATGTTGGTGGATGTAGACTATCTGGTTGAGATTCGCGAGGTGATATCAACAAACTCATTTAATGAAGACTACTACCACATCAATTGATCTGTCATACGTACGTAGTACCCTATACCTAACCTCATAATCGCTCTTTTGATTGTCGGAAAACACATGAGCGATGCTTGGAAGACACTTATGATTGAATAGTGGTAATCTATGAAGATCGTGGATTGTATGTGACCGTGTTTGACAGTAATGAAATAGAACGAGTTGAACTACTATTCTATTATTTGGTTTTTTAGTTGTCAGACGAATACGTTGTCTAAGCGACAAGTAATGGAATTTGATGAAACGTAGTCCAGCTTTCTGGGTGTGTGCCGAAATTTTGTCAGACATGCAGTCATCAGGACTGATGTGACTCATAATTGAAATAGTCAATACTCTTAACAACTTTTCCGCTAATCAGTAGTTCAGGCACTAACGTAGTCCAATGGTGGTGCTGGATTTAACATTTAGTGGAAGAGAAAGGCCATTCCGAATATACTTCCATTGTTACTAAAGGTTGTCAGAAGACTGTAGTTTGTCAATTTGTATTTAAGTCTTAATCTACTTACTGGAGCTGTAGCTCATAGGCTAGGTCTTTCGACTTTCAGCCACTACGTCGATGGTCTGACTCCCTTTCTGTTTGGTTTACTCTGAGTAACAACTGAATGTTATGATTATTGAACGCCACACTTGAAATGCTCATAGTCACTTATACAAATCTGTACATGATATGTAAGTTCCTCTGTTTCAAGTTAATCTCCCTTCTGAGAACGTATAGTCCAACAAATAAAATAGTATATTTGTAATTTCCCAATGACTAGAAAAATTATATTTTCTAATTTTTGGTTGATCGCACATAATACTCTTGCGTTGTTCCTTTGTACTATTTTAACTTTTATTAGTTTTGATTTGGTTATTTATTCTCTGAAGAAGTGGCTTTCACTGAATGACGAAACGTCAGAAAATCTATTTTTTGCTACTCATTGGGATATTACAAATATATTATTTTATTTATAACAATCTACCTAATGTATTTTTCATGGTTGAAATCATGAGTCAATTGAAGCTAGGCTACCATGGAAAACCTGTAGTCACTGGACGGCCGTTTCGTCTTATTATGGGACTCCTCAGCAGTGCGCATCCACGATCCCGCACTCGCGAGATTCGAACCTAGGACCTACTAGTCTCGCGCCAGAGCACTTAACCGACAGACCACTGAGCCGGCATCTGATGGTGTTAATGTCTAACTTCAACCAATCCACGAAGTTTAAGCAACCGTTCACCAATCGCCTTCAGTGAGTTGTTATCTCACAATAGACGTGCTCAATTTATTCAAAATTATCAAGTCAAGCCTTAGTAATGATACATTCAAACTTATTGTCTAGTCCAACACTTCTCAGTTTTGTGTAATAGAATAAACTATTTATATAGAATGGGTGCTTTTTTGTCATTGTCAACAAATCTGATCATTTATGTATGGCAGGCGAACTAATATATATTTGAGAATTTTACAAGGAAATTTCGGTATTAAAATCAATCCTTATTAATTTAACAGTTTTTCTTTATTTAGCTCTATAAAGCTAACTTTGCACGTTAGTGTTGGTTTACATAACTGTCATGGTGACTCTATCGAGTTATATCGGCTGATAAACCTGTTTTCGGAGGTCTAATCATACCCCCAGATAACTTGTTGCATGTACGAAAACGCTCCCATTTAGCCTGAGATATAGGAGTAAGTTGGAAGAAATCTAGAGGTAGTCAAACTGAGACATAAGATCAGTCCATTAAGTCTTAGAGCTTTGAACTAAACCATGTTAGTAGGCACAGACTACCTCGTTCGTGTTTCCACATGGTTCTTTTGACCAATCGGTTGGAGAGACGTTGAATGAAATAGCCCAGAAATTAGTCATGATGGTACAGGTGCATTAAACTATCTCATTCTTTTTATTCTATGAATTCATTGTTTCTTATCGAATCATACTATCTACACTTAATATTTTCTAATATCACTGATACGGTTACCGTACTTTACATCTCTATTATTTCTCTTGATTGTTTCATCTTAATGTGAGACAACTTAACCTGATCCATATATGTCCCATGTTCTTTTTTGCTTACGACTGAATAAATGGATGTTTCATCGTTGATTGTCATCGTATTATTATCAGAGCTGATGTGTTTGTATTCATTGTAAGTGTAAAATTGATTGAGTTGGATTAAACTAGAAGCTTATTGTTCATCAAATATTACTTATATGATACCCTTTGCCATGAAATTATTCATTTATTTACATACAACTTTACTTTCAATTCATTTAACTAGGTGTATTCCCTGTACCTGATAAAGATCCAGTTATACAGATTGCTAATATGGTTATTAACTATGGTGAAACAACGCCATTTATACGTAATGTATTCACATTGAATACATGTGCACCAATTGTTGGTTCACAAGTTATTAGCCATCAAACAGAAAAAGAACTTTTAGCTGTAAGTATAAAACTGTGTTGTGAATATATATGTGTTTTTAGTCTATTTATTACTGTATCTGTATATGTAAATGCCCTGGTACGGCCGAGAGTGGGGAGAGTCCGCTCTCCCTCTCGAAATGCTCTTATATGGCCACGCGTATATAGCCTCTGCTAGGGAAGTCCTACTCACTGCCTTCTCGTGGCATTACTGTTGTTTATGAAATTGAGAGGACGAAAGCGAATGTCCGGCGCTTTAACCGGGTCGGTGGACACGGCGAGTCTACCTAGGGGAGTTGAAAATCCGTGATTCTAAACCAATGGTGCACATGGGCTCCAGTATCCTGCAGGAACAAATGGCGTATAAACCAATTGTTGGTCACCGGCTGAAATGGGACTGCATCTCCTTACGATGCTCCACTGCCTTGTGGATCAGTTCTTTAGGTCAATGGTTCTGCGTGTGGCCTCCTAAGAACACCACCAGCTTCAGTTTGGGCACCCAGGCAGTATCACAGCCCTCACACAAATCAAAGAGATTTATGTGGCGCATATTCATCTGGTTCTTCCTTGTACAAATATTTATGTGTTTAAATAAATAAACAATTATAAATAATTCCTATCGTTAGTTAAAACTAATCGGAGAACCGCTGAAAGCTAGAAAAAGACTCTTCGGGAATGTTTGTTCACTCATCTACCTATGTGAAATGAGATCTAATTGCGGAACTAAATATCTCATGGTTGACAGTCTATTTGAGATGTAATTACATTAAAATTCTATAAAGCACCTCACAAAATCAACTCAGTAATATATATAACGAAAAAATTGCTTTTAATGGCTTCATCATGAGGCTCTACGTATATCTATCCACCGACTACCTGGATGGACAAGGATGGCTAGTGTAGGAGTACGTTGAAGGGAAGCTAGAGACAACCAAACCAAGACAAAGTGTCAGGCCATGAATACACTGATTATCCAACTAAAGTATATAAGCAGTTGCAGACTACCTGATTGGGGTTTTCGTTACTATTGTAGTCAATACTTAGAGACTTTGGATGGCATGGCTCAAGATTGTTCACAGTGGTGCGAATGCATTCACTCATTGTCTTTTCCCATATTTTGAACTTCTTATCATCTTTTTTTATTTACATTATTTGTAATTTCTGAGATCGTCTCTCCGCTGCCTAATCGGATATGACAACTTAAACCAATGTACACGTATCCCATATTTTAAGTTTCGTCTGACTGAGTGACTGAATAAAAGACGTTTACGAATCCCTAATTGTTGCATTTTAATGTCTAAAATAAGGTGTACATAAATAAGTGAATTAACAATAATAAATGGTAATACAGTGAACTTTTACATCGATGTTGATTACAAGTGTATACCTAGTTGACGAATACCAGATAGCACAAAACCTTAATCCAGTGTTTCATGTCGATTATCTCCAACCACAAACTCAAAGCTTAACATAATACATGCGATGTCGAATCACTTAGACTAGTTGCCATATTGCAAAAGGACTTGACATACCTGACATTAGTCACTACTCAATAATCAATAAATCGTAAATATATGTATTTATGGTTACTATTTTCTATTTTTTGTTGTATTTTCCAGAAATGGTCAGCGTTTGTGCGTGAAGTTGATCCAGATATAATCACTGGTTATAATATACAAAATTTTGATCTACCTTACCTTATTAATCGTGCTAACACGTTAAAAGTTGATGGTTTTGAATTTCTTGGTCGTATACGTGGTGCACGTTCTACAATACGAGAAGCTATGACTCAATCAAAACAAATGGGTCGTAGAGAGAATAAATTTGTAAATATTGATGGACGTGTACAATTCGATTTATTACAAGTTAGTTTGATTTTCTATTGACGTTTATATGTTATGTCGCCTAAGGTCGACCATTGTCCTAATTGTGTATAGTTTTTTTTAATCAACATGCTTCTTACAACTTTACTTCATGTTTTAATTTTTTACTGTAGACTTTTCCTATGATCCATTTATTAAGTTCACATCGTTTGTGTGAAGACGATTATGGTATACTACCCAGCTTCCCGAAGCGGAATAGTTGGGTTAGGGTGCGAACCTGAAACCTATCTGGTGATTTGCTATCAAAGGTATTTATTCTCGTGAACACCGTCTCGCATATGCATATATATACAACACCACCATTGAGATTTCTGCACTTCCGTTGAGTTTTCTTGTCAAATACTTGCTTGGAATGGTAGCTATGCTTGACTGAATGCATCAGTCAGTCAATCATCTACAACGTAGGACTTAATTGTTCTGCACATCGTTCTAAACGTCTAGACTGAGAGCAGATAAGAGTGGCGTCTTTTTCCGAGATCGTTTCACTTACACTTGACTTCTTAATTCCAGTTTCTTTTATTAATCTGAAAAGCTTGTGTGTCTTGTGTTACCTACAGCCGCTGTTTTCTTATCTCTTTTGCTTTCGTTGCCTACTACTGCTCACGATAGTTCTTTAGACTTTTGGTTAACCTAGATTTGATTTGTTTACGCTCTTCATCGTGTTCAGAGCCTGATGGGATGAGTTTATGAGAATCTATCAGTGCAATGGACTTAGTAGAAATCCTATGGTTTTTCGTGACCCTTTAGTTCAAATCACCAATAGATGTCGCTGCTGTTTATACAGCTGCTTGTATATTTTTCCAAGTAACATCTGTGCCAGCCAAATTGTGACCTTAGTTGTTCCTACTTTGGCTTTCTCGTCAGTGAGTTCAACTCTAATGGGTCCTCTTAATGTGACTTTTCTGCGTTCAGTGAAGCACAAGCAAAAGCATACTCGTATTAGAGCATGATCAGAGTCTAAACATGTATTCCAGAACGAGTGGCAGTCTTATATCGAGTTTCTCCAACGATGACTGACGGCAATATGGTCTATTTGAGTCCATCATTGGTTTGGTTCTGGGCGTCGCAATGTTAGATGAAGTCTCTGTTTATGCTTAAACGTATTACTAGCTAAAAACAAACGATTGTCTGAGCACAGTTGCAACAGACGATCACCATTATCTGTTCTCTGAGCCGGAATACCAAAATACCCACCTAAATGTCTTTCTGTCTGGTTTAAGCTACCTACATAGGCATTAAAGTCACCTGCGACGAGTACTATGTCTGAGTGTTCAGCTTTTTGAAGTTCAGAAATCTATCTGTAAAATTCATCTTTCACTTCATCCGGGCTTCAGTCAATGGTTCTTACGGAGCCGTTTAATCGAACAGCACACAGGCGACTGTTAACGGGGATCCATTCTAAAAGAGCTTGTTATGCCCTTGTACTTAGTGCCATGTCTACACACGCCAGTCCACGAGAACTAGCCATCGGGTCGCCATAATCACGGAGTGTGTATCTCGTCGGCTCTCCGTTTTCGCTAGTTGAGGTCAAGTGAGTGATCACACTAGGATCCTGTATGCATGTTTCGGAGTCACAGCATACATCAATGGTACGAGATTCTAGGTTCTTAGTCAAGGAGACCTGCTGGCCGATTTGACATAGATTACGTACGTTGAAGGCTCCAACGCGTTGTTTGGAGCGAGTCTTCAGTATCATTGAGAGAGCATTTCGCGCACTAAAATTGTTGATCATAATGGCACTTTAGGGAGAATCATAGAGTTGATTGTTGAGGTAAGAGGGACTAATAAGAATTGAAGAGGGAAATCGATTATGGATACGGTGGTCTCTATTACTGTTAGAGGTATGTGGATGGTTATCACTTCTCGGCTGCCCACACCGTAAAAAGGTTCCTCTAGAGATATTTGAAAAGAAAATTGGGTTAGAGTTGGCCTTAGTGCCTCAAGAGCGTTACCGCAGTACACAAGAGATAACTGCTTGAAGCAGGTCACGCACGACTATTTTGTGGGTCATTTTTGTGTTTGCTCTGTACTTGTTGAAATGAAATGCTTTGAAAAAACTTTATTACCCAAAGACATAGTTACCTTTTCCAAACTAAGCTTTTGCAATTTCAACTATTTTTCTGCATTATAAACTATTGGCCATCTTTTCAAATAACCTCTTATCCCAGTGTAGTTATCTTCAGTCAATTTAATGTATCCAAGTTTCTTAGAAAGTTTTCAATGAAAGAAACCTCTTTGACTTGATAAACTGTATATTTGTATATCTCGGGGATAGAAATAATTAAAAGTGAAGACCATAAAAGCCTGGATTCATCTTTCTCTTATAATCTCCCAACCAAAAATCGATAGTCGTGTTCGACAAACTACATACTGTCAAAATCTTATTGAATTTAACCTGTACTAGACTTTGGTACATTACAATATTCCTTGTCCGTATCAATTCTGAAAATAGTTTAATTTATGAATTGACTGTAGCTGGAAGAATCATTTAAAACTAGGATACTCTTGACATCTATTTCATCTTAGTTCACTATGAACTCATAACCTTGCTAGTGATCTTTGGGTGTAAAAAATCTTAGGTATATAAGACCTTGAAGTGAGCGTATCACTTTTAAATAACTACTTTAACAACATTCAATCGTTTACATTTCTAACTTCAGTCAATTTATTGAATTTAAACTTTTTGTTCGAATGACTCTCAATACTATCGCTGGGGCGGCCAGACCAAAACGTGGCACAAATCTATGAAGTCACTGACAATTGAACTGAGCCATGTTGGTAGGTGTAGACTACCTGGTTGGGATTCGCGAGATGATAGCAATCGATGGTTAGAGACCTTGAATGACATGGCTCAAAATCGTTTTCAATGGCGAAAGTGCATCCACTCTTTGTGTTCTACCAGATTCTAATCTTCTGAATTCTTCATGTCTCTTTCTTATTTCTCTTTTCAAATTTTTTTCACTGGATTATACTCCTTAAATATCATCTTCAAAGCCTAATCTTTCGGAGTACTGCATCTTTGTGCTAATATGGTATGGCAACTTGAACTGATGTACGTACGTACGAAGTTCTACGTTGTGACTAACTGACTGACCATCTCATCATTTACAAAATTGTTTTCCTTGTCAGTTGTGTTATTTTATTTTAATTTCGTTTTAGATATTATTTCGTGATTATAAACTTCGAAGTTATACATTGAATGCAGTGAGTTATCATTTTCTTGAAGAGCAAAAAGAAGATGTACATCATAATGTTATTACTGATTTACAAAATGGTGATGCTCAAACACGAAGACGTTTGGCTGTTTATTGTTTAAAAGATGCTTATTTACCATTACGTTTATTAGATAAATTAATGTGTATTGTAAATAATATTGAAATGGCTCGTGTAACTGGTGTACCATTAACATACCTGCTTACCCGAGGTCAACAAGTCAAGGTTAGTATATGTATACTTTTTTTGTGCAAATACTTCTTTTAGCAGTTGAATTCATGAGTTGACCTAAGCTAAACTACCATTAAAAACCTGGAAGCACTGGACGGCCGTTTTGTCTTAGAATGGGTTGTGCACTGTTGAGGAGTCCCATACTAGGATGAGACGGCCATCCAGTACTTCCAGGTTTCCTTTCAATGGTGGTCTAGCTCAGATTGACTCGCCGATCCGACTTTAAAAATACTTTTTGTTTTAAACTTTGACTACTATAAATGTAGTAAGTAGCATAAATATATATTGAAAGATTTCGTAATTCTCAATGTATTTTATGCTTTTTCAATAGGTTGTGTCTCAATTATTGCGTAAAGCCCATGAACATGGTTATTTATTGCCGACATATCAATCGCAACAAGGTGATGAATTCGTCGGTGCAACAGTACTGGAACCACGCAAAGGTTTTTATAATGAACCGATAGCTACATTAGATTTTGCTAGTCTATATCCAAGTATAATGATGGCTCATAATCTATGTTATACAACTTTGTTACAAGTGAATACAACACCACATGGTTCAACGGGCGGTGGTATTCAAGCACTTGTTCAACGTTATAATTTAACTGATGAAGATTATATTAAAACACCAACTGGAGCGTATTTTGTTAAATCACATATCTGTCATGGTATTTTACCGGAAATTTTACAACAGCTTTTAAGTGCCAGAAAAAAGTAAGTATGTAATCTCGTTGGAGGTAAGAGCCCGTTTCGGGTGCACTTTTCAACGGAAAATTCTACGAGATAACCATATTTTAACTAGTTATCAGCTTCGATATATATTTATTAAGATTCTCGTTACAAAATCAAACTTGTGCAGGTTACTTATCAAGAACGGAACGGTCACTCTGCTATTAAGGATGTAAACCATAGGAATCTCACTGAATGACTTGAATGTATCGCGCCTAACGCAAGACGTATGAGAAACTAACAATTGTGTTTCCATTACTCTACCATCATCTTAATCTGTAAGTAGCGTGTTTGAACGTTTTATCTTTGAATGCTTCACAAATAATTTAACAGATCCAGAAAGTACCACTATATGTAAAGAAACGAGGTAAATTTTGTTAAACTGTGAGGAGTTCGATTCGGTAAAGCTAAAGATCAGTGTTTTCCAGCTCCTCTAAGTGAATTCTCTGTACCTACCAACTCGGTTTAAGCACCGGACACTCGCTTTTCGTCCTCTTAGTTTCATAAAACAACATCCCCTCCACGATAAGGTAGTGAATGAGACAACCCTAGGATTGGCTGTATACGCGTGGCCATATGAGATCAAATGAATTATTATATATGCAGTCACTTTTCTGACTTCAAGTATTGGAAATTTTTCTTTTACCTTTGTAGGTTTATAATTCATGTTTCTTATTGTTAAGTTTCTTTGTCTATCAATTTTAATTAACTTAGTAATTAAATATTATTCGGTTTTCCTTATCTTTGACTAAGATACATCCTATTATTCATCATTGCTTTATTAATTTTTGTACAAAATTCTTATCACCGCTACTTCTAGTCTGAGCCATATTGGTTGATGCAGACTACTTGGTTGAGGTCCGCTCGACTATCGTAACCAATGGTTGGAGACTCTGTGTGACATGGCTCAGAATCGATCACAATGGCGTAGGTGTATACACTCACTGTCTTCCCTTAAACCTTGAGATTAAAAATGCTTCATATCTGTATTTCTTCATGTACTATATCCTTATATACAATCTTTCTTTTATATATTACCACCACTAAATTAACTACTTCTATGAATTTGGTATTCATCTTGTTGTGCTAACGAGGTATGGCAACTTGGACCGATGCATATATGTGCCTGATCCTACGTTGTAGCTGACTGACAGACATTAAATCTCATTAGTTTGTTAAGATATTGTTTTACTTTTCTTATTGATTTTTTTTCCTCATTTACAGAGCCAAAGCTGAACTTGCTAAAGAAACTGATCCATTACGTAAACGTGTTTTAGATGGACGTCAATTAGCATTAAAAATTAGTGCTAATTCTGTTTATGGATTTACTGGTGCACAAGTTGGCAAATTACCTTGTTTAGAAATATCCGCTTCTGTTACATCATTTGGACGTTTAATGATTGAACAAACAAAATTACATGTTGAAAAAAAATTCACCATTGCTAATGGTTATAAACATGATGCTGTGGTAAGTGGCATAATATTAAATATGTGTTGTTTAGGTTCCCATAATGGGATGAAACAGCCGTCCAGTGCTTCCAGGTTTTCCATGGTGGTCTAGCTTCAATTGACTCATGATTTCAATTATGTAAATACTGAAATCTCCACAAAACCCCTTCTAAACTTAAATAAAAATATTAAGGAAAAATTGAGTGACTCTTAAAAATGACGTTGAGAAACTATGAAGCTAGTTCTTAACCAAATAGGATAAACCTTTTATGTAAACAGGGGTTGAGTATATATTGTTTCTACATTACCTATGATATTTTTTTATTTACTTAAACACATAAGTATTGTTAGAAAAGGGCACCAGACGAAATTTTTTGAGGGCTAGGATACTGATCGCGTCCCCAAACCGAGGCATGTGTTTTTCTTAGGGGGGAGGGTCGCTTCCCAAGCCTTTGAGTCAAAGGCTAGTCAACAAACCAATGAGGCAATATAAAATGATGCGATCTCATGATAACCAGTGACTAAGGTTAGGTTTAGATGCTGTCTGTTCCGTCAGGATCCTGAAGCCCATATGTACCATTGATTTTGAGTTAGAATTTTCCAACTTCCGTAGGTGGATATTTTGTACCTACCGACTCAGTTTAGGCGCCTTACACTCGCTATTCGTCCTCTTAGTTTCTAGGCAAGAACACCACGATGAGACAGTAAATAGGGCTTCCATAGGATTGGCTATATACGTGTTGTCATTTCGAGAGGGAGAACGAACTCTCTTCTCTGTCGCACCAGGGCATGAATTTTCCATGTTTTAAAATGTTCTTTTTTAAAATCGGTAAATATTCAACCCGTTAACAAGTTCTTAGAAATGTTGGAGCTTTAAGTCTCTCTCTCCCTATACCAACCACTACAGTAGTTTCACTTGGATTTTGCAACACGTGAGTATTTGCCAAAGTTTAATGTATGCACTTCACATTTAATATACATGATTAATCAGTTATGGTAAGTTTTATAATATCTACGCAGTAGTAACATAGCTAAGTAGTTTTTCAAACAGTATGTCTTTGGATTCATTTAGTATTGTTTGTTTGAATCTTCCCATTGATGTTTAGGACTGCAACTGACCAGTCTCTAATTGGTATATGTGCATACTGTGCGTATTGCCTGAATTCATAAGCATTGTAAGCAAAGATGGATAGTGGCTAGCAGTAAAATCCAGTTTGACGCGTTCTTCGTCCTATTTAGGACTCGTCAGCTGGATGTACCTGCACCTGAGTTGATGTTCACTCTGGAACTCGAACCCAGTACCTTTCGCTTCAAAATGCTTGTGAATTAAGGCTATTACGAGGCAATACGTACAGTATGCACATATGCCAATTAGAGACTGACCAGTTGCAGTCCTTTACATCAATGGGAGGATTCAAACAAACAATACTAAGTGAATTTAAACTTCACCCCATCGCACAAGCAAGTGGCTATCAGGACTCAGTGGCCGAATGGATAACGCGATGGCGTTTGAAGCGAAAAATACTGGGTTCGAGTCCCAGAGTGAACATCAACTCTGAGATGCAGGTACATCTAGCTAACGAGTCCGAAATAGGACGAAACGCGCGTCCTAGATTCCACTGCTCGCCACTATCCATCTTTGCTTTGGATTTGAATTTCTCTTCGAATAATAAAGAATCTACTGTGTTTTTTTTCTTTTTATTTCATAGGTTATTTATGGTGATACAGATTCAGTAATGTGTAAATTTGGTGTATCCACAGTTACAGAAGCTATGGAATTAGGTCGTCAAGCTGCTGAAATTATATCTGAAGAATTTCCTAAACCAATTCGATTAGAATTTGAAAAGGTTTGTTCTTGAATATATATTTTCTATAAATAGATAAATATTCATTGGATATTTCAACTGACATTGCGGTTCATAATACGTTGAGCCAGTTAGAAGTCTCTAAGTGGATGGTCTTTTTATTCTAGTAGCTTGATAGACTCGTATATAGGAAGTTTACTTATCAGTATCAACTCTGAGACACCGCTGATCACATCAGTAGACATTGATGATAATTTGTCAACATGAATTATGAATTATACAATGTAAGGCTTATTGCTCTGATCTTTGAATTACACTTAATGTAGTGGATTTTACGATTTAATTTTAGTTAATCTCATGTGATGAGTGAGTAGGATACGCAGTGCCCAAAATTTGATACTGATACACAGACTTCTGTGTACATTAGCCGAAGCAACTACTTGAACGAAAAGACTGGAAGTCAGAAATTTGGTAAATAAGCCGAATCGATATGCCATAACTGTGGCCTTAAATAACCGGTCTATATTAGTATATGAATACTATGAGTAACTCATCCAAACTTCATAATGATTAGTGAAGTAAATATTCCAACCTGGTTAACCGTCACGGGTCTACCTTATTCTGCCACGACGAACCAATTCCGACATGTACGCTCTAAATAATGATAAATTCATACGACCAAACAAGGGCCAATGGTTTCAGTTCGCATCTTCATTTACATGTCCATTAGAAATCAAACCGTCGGTAGTGTATGTATTATCTCTTAGAAATGAAAGCTATTTTATTGTTCAATCACATGCACTCATTTGGTTGATTTCTAACTGGATCAATGTATCGTGATGTGATTTACACGGTGGTAATCTTCATTTTAGTTGACACTAATTGCTTGTTTTATTCTAGACAAAGATAAATAAATCAATTTAACAGTAATCACAAAATTATGAGTTTAAATGCTTTTGCTTACGTTAGATTTTGGCATTGATGCTACCGCCATCGAGAATACCATAGTTACATATTGAAGTTTATCCATGGAAAATTATTTTTCTCGTGAAGCCCTATCTCAAAGATTTGAAAAGCCACTAGATGATCTAAATGTTACTTCATAACTGATCTGCATCAATGCCTGAGCTAATGATAAGGAGTGATGTAGTTGTGTGCGACGACCACTCTACTTATATTGGGAGTCTCTTCAGTCCTGATGATCTGGTGTTCGACAAAATCTCGGGACGGATACAGAAGGCTTGGTTAGTTTTACTCAACTTGCATTACTTGTGGCGTAGTCAAGATGTCCATCTGCTAACCGAAGAGCGAGCATACTGCGTAGCAGTCCGGTTTGTATTACGCTATACGTATGAAACTTAATTTATAAAAGTAGAAGATATGCATATGCTTCAGTCTTTCGATCATGGTTATCTTTAAAGCATTGTTTACTTATCGTGGAACGACTGAATAAGTGCTATTGAGACCAAGCATAGGTTATTCGATAAAGATGTCAAATCAGCTGACCAGGTTGTACACCCTCATCGACCGAGGCAGTTGGAATAAGTAGTTCATATACCCAACCACCATCCCCCCCACCTCGAGGAGCGATTTTAGCTGTTGTTCGAGTAGGTTTGAATGAATGTAGAGGGACCAAATCAAGGCTATGCTCTCGCTAATAATGTCACTCAATATTTATGTAAGCCACGTCGGTACATGTATACTACTCGGCTGGAGTCCACGTGATAACCACGATCAGTGGCTGGAGACGTTTGGTGACATATTGGTCGGAATCGGTCTCAGTAGATACGTAAATGCGTTCACTATCTTGTTACATATCTAATATCACTACCAATGATACCACAATTATTTCGATTCCTTTGGTATTTATGTTTTCAAATTCAGGTCTTCGTTGACCTGTGATATGAGAACTCGGGCTAACGCACATCTTTGTTAGTCTCTTTGTTCATGGATATTAGAAGCCGCTTTCTTTCAGCCTTCAGAATTTGAGCTTGACTATTACTTTCATGAATCTTATTTTGCCGAATGATCCCACCTTTTCAAGCATTTCAACTGTATCTATTACATAAGTTTACTTGTCAGGTATCTCGTTAATTTCATTCCACTATACTAATGTGTGTGACAACTACGCACCATTCATATTTTGTCAGGTTCTATATTATGTATAACAAATCGAATTTGATGTTTATAAGCCTTCACATCATCATTAGTTCATTCCAATGCATTTGTCTTTCCATGATAGAAATAATCTTCCTTACTTTTATATCATTAATTGATTCTAGGTGTATTGTCCATATTTACTGATCAATAAAAAACGTTATGCTGGTTTATATTTTACAAAACCAGATCGACATGATAAAATGGATTGTAAAGGTATTGAAACTGTACGTCGTGATAATAGTCCATTAGTGGCTAATTTAATCAATGCATGTTTAGAACGTATATTGATTGATCGGTAAGAAGATTAAAGTTTTCTGTTCTTGTATGTTATTATTATTTAAGCACATATATATTGGTACAAAAAAGCACTAGATACATATGCGCCGCACAAATCTTATTCGGTTTATGTGATTGCTGTGATACTGCTCAGGTGCCCAAACCGAAGCAGGTGGTTTTCTTAGGGGCCACACTCGGAGCCTTCGACCTAAAGGTCTAATCCACAAGGCAGTGGAGCATCGTGAGGAGATGCAGTCCCATGGTAGCCGGTGACCAACGATTGATTCATACGCCATTTATTCCCTCGAGATACTGGAGCCCATGTGCACCATTGGTTTCAAATCAGGGTTTTCCAACTCCCCTAGGCGGACTTTCCGTATCCACCGACCCGGTTAAAGCGCCGGACATTCGGTTTTCGTCCTCTCAGTTCCGTAAAGAACACTCCCGCCACGAGAAGGCAGTGAGTAGGACTCTCCCCACTCTCGACCGTACCAGGGCATTTGGGGGCCATATACATGTATATATCTTTTTGTGGAGATTTTGTTTAATGGGAATGAATTTCAGCAACTTAATGAAATAACGCTCTGTGTTCTCCTTCATATAATGGGAAGTTAATTCACCTTAGACGATTATCTACACCAAATACCCTCCCAATGTCTATTCCACAGGATTTCTGCACAACTCAGATCAAGAACACATGACTATCCTGACTAAAGCGTCACAAACAACTAATAAACCACTACATAATTGCAGCATTAAAATCGACAATTCAAAAAGCTACAGATTTCCTACACTGAGGATAAATGTCTCAAATGTGGAAATAGATGTGATATCAAAGACTGACTCTACTTAGACAATAATTAAAATTTAGGAAGCGCTGGATAGCTTTTTCATCCCGTGCATTCGATATTTTCAAGACTGCACATCAGGGATCGAACCCAGATCATGAACTCTCAATGGTCGGTCTATGATCAGTCCATAATGTAGAACCACAAAATTCAACAATCTTGTTTTGACGGCAGTACAAAATACGATAGATAATGCAATATAATTTATTCACCAATACTAGACTGAATATTTTAAATGGGGAAAACCAGATCAAAACATTAAATACGAAAAAATCAGACTACTAGACTGGATCCTTTTTAAGCACAAATACGCATTTACGATTAACAGTTAAACATCAGATTATAAAGACAAAAGAGTTTACTCTCTCGGAGGACAAGCGGCTCACACACACAACGAACCCAAAATAGAAATTCCAGGTGAATTAATCACCGTATAAACATACTGATTAATATTACAGATCATGGAGTGGGCGTCTGTCTGCCTTCAATCATTAAATGATCACAGCCTATTGTAACATCAAATCTCTACATTCATCTTTACTGTTAAATAGCCAAATTCGATGTTAAATTGTGTAATATCCATCCTATTGTTATCATATAAATACAGGGAATAATTAACAATACGATTTTGATTTGTCCAGTCTCCATCGATAAGGATAATGGTTCTGGCTTGTCCACTACTGTAGATTTTTAGCTTTCAATAGATCTACACAAAAGAGTTGAATGAAGCAAAGGATGAAATAGCTGTCCACCTCGTATTATTGCTTTCGTTGGTTTTTTGAATTTGTTATATCTGAAGCGTTTCGAATTCACTCGTTAGCGAACGGAACTAAAACTTGTGACCAGAGACCGATAAGCTAGCTATTCTGACGCGTCCCAGACCAAAGCTAACTAGAGTAAGAAGTCCAAGTTGGAAGCGGGAAAAATATATTCCGTAGCAGCCAGAAGCACAGTAATCGTAAGGGGGAAAAATCAAACGTATATATACAGCAATAAATTGTCCTTGGGCAGCATTACAAAATAGCACACTCAAAGATACAACGGACCAATATCGTTTAAGATATCTTACAAGTGGGAAATTCGACTCGAAGATGAAAAGAGCGCTTTTGGCGCGAAAACAAAGAATTTCAAAATAAGATTACAAAATTAGGCCATTTACCAAGTTCTGGGGATTTAACATCCCCAAAAGAATTAAAGTCTGTTAGTGTTATAAACCTTTCTTCAGACTGGACTGTTTCTCCACAGACTTTTCATGTTTCAATATTCAATAGTTTATCATGCATATTTGTTCTTTATTTTTTAATTTATTTTTTCCAGTGATCCAAACGCAGCGATTAGTTATGCTCAATCAGTGATTTCAGATTTATTATGCAATCGTATTGATATTTCACAATTAGTTATTAGTAAAGAATTAACAAAAACCGATGAAGAATACACTGGTAAACAAGCTCATGTAGAATTAGCTGCAAAAATGCGTAAACGTGATCCAGGTTCAGCGCCAAATTTAGGCGATCGTGTACCTTATGTAATTACTGCTGTAGGTGGAAAAAATACAGCAGCTTATGCAAAAGCTGAAGATCCTCTTTATGTATTAGAACATAATGTGCCAATTGATACAAAGTATTATTTAGAAAATCAATTAGCTAACCCTTTACTACGTATATTTGAACCAATTTTAGGTGAAGTGAAAGCAAAATCTGTACTGTTAAGTAAGTCATTGTTTATTGTTCTTTTTTAAAAATCGTGTCTGTATATTACTTCTTATACCTGTTAATTACCCCTTGTGGAGCATAGACCACTGACCAGAAAATTTTATTTTGGGATCTCCTTTCCAATTGTTGTCAAGTTCTACTCATCCTTTTTGATGGTGTGTCTCCAACTTCCGACACTGTGTTATTTTGGTCTGCCTTTTTTCACTGATTGCTTTCCTCCTCTATTCTCTTAACGTTGTTGCCATCTACCTCTGTTGCCGTGGCAAGGTTTTATTATGTATTGGAAGTCGTGGCTGTCTACCATACAATAGCAGGAAAAGTGACTTCTTAGTTGTTCCTTTTATGGAGGCATGATGAGACGGCAAAATTGATGGTAACTCTTCCTCCCAATTCCCTCCTTTAGAGGCTAACTATTCCTTTAACGTCTTGTTATTTCTTTCTGTAAGTCTGTTTATCTGTGAGTGATACGGTGTAGTACGTATCTCCCTGATGCCAAAGTGCTCTAGACGGGCTTTAAACTCGTCAGTTTCGAAACAGGGACCCTGGTCGGTCGATATTGCGTGACCCGCCGCAATGTGTCGGGTTACTACTTCAGTCACTGTTCTTGCCCGCTGGTCTGTAATGGTTACAACGTCTACCGGACTACCCGATACAGCCTTCAACATGTCATGCTCCGATTGGAAAATAGCATAACTTTCCTCCTTGTTAATTGGCTTAATTGTAATGATGTTATAATCAATACTAATAACTATAAATACTTATGTTTTTCTGTACATTTTTGATTCTTATCCAATAACCACTTCCACTTGAATTTTCGTATTTGCGACTGTGAGGTTCTACACGTTCGAGTGATTGCTTAAATATAGTGAAACTACCGAGTTGTACTGAAGTTGTGTGTTTTGTCTCAGGTAAATATGATAAACAGACCCATGTGCATTTTGTTATTTGTCTACTTTTAAGCTTTTGTTTGATCCATAAATCCTCCGCGAGGCGTAACAGGCGTAAGTAATAAATCGTTGTTATATGTCGTATCATTGGTTACTCCCCTACTACTCCGGTTTTGTATCACTTGTGATTGAGTTGTGTACATGCTGCAATTCCCTGATTATGTCGCTGTATGGTCAGATATTTCAAATATGTTATTGAGTGAGTTTTGAGTCATGGTCAAATTGAGCATAAATGATCTGCTAGCCATAGGGTCGCCAGGAGCTTAAGGAGAAATAGCTGTTATGATCTTGGTTCGTATGTCACTTGGTAAATAAGACACTGGTTTTAATGGCACTATAGGTGAACTGGTCAATAATCATACTAGAGAGTAAGAGAATGATCATACAACGGCTTTCTTGTTACCTTAGCCTGATTATGTGGGACTCAGTACGGTACTACTAGCTAACGATTTCTTTTCAGTGTTATAACATCATCCCTATTTTTCTTTTTACAAAATATTCTATTTTTTCTTTGTGCCACATAGATGGCGAGCATACTCGTGTAAAAGCTGTGGTACACTCTACCGTTGGACAATTATCAGCTTTTACAAAAGTACGTGCATCATGTATTGGATGTAGAACATTATTACCAGCTGATAAAACAGGTGAGAGGAAAACTATTTTGAACATATGAAGATTTTTTGTGTACCACTTTCTAGTATTTCATTGCTTTCTTTTCTAACAACACTCAGCTTGGTAACTAAACAACTATCCACATTCAATGGGATGATAACACATTTACTAAAAAAAGACTATTATTGGTTAGATGGGTAGTCCGTCAGTTCAAGGTGATGCAGGGATATGTTCGTGAACAAGATAACCTCGGGTGTTGTTAAATCTATGAGGATGGTCGCCACTTCCCGGTTTCCCATATTGTGGGGGGGGTGTTTCGTCTTACTGGTGGCCCTAGTGACCTAGGAGTTTGACCGGAGAGCCGATATGACAACTACTTCGCCCCGGTCACACACGGCCTTCCTATCGAATGTTTTTGATGTGCTGGCTCGGCCTGCCAAAAAGCCTTGCCGCCAGAGACGAAAATCTGTGGGGTAAGGTGTGGTGTGATTATTTTATGTCGAACTTCCATTATCCCTTCCTTCCGTTGTGAGAAGGCGACATTGCTCCAGATGCTGGTTGTCTAACGAAATCACCTTACTGCTGTCACACTTCAGTACAGTCACCCTCGGACCTTAAGTTGCTGTCTACGGTTCTCCAACCTATCTGGTATAGTAAGACCTACGAAAAGAGGTGTTCTATACACTATATTTCAGTCGAGCTATCACGATAGGCAAGCCTGACAACCACGTCAAGGTAGCAGCTAAGGTTCAAGGTTGATGGTTGAAAGTAACCGACATGAAACCTTTGACTTGTACTTCATGCTAGTTAACTGTTTTGTCAGTATAAGATTGCTCACGAAGATAATGGGCCAAATCAGCTGATATCTTTCATTTTAATGGCTTGGAACTGATTAACATGAAACCACCCTAAAATTAACTATAACCCTGTAAGAACATAAGGATAGCAGCTGCGATGTGAAGAAGGAAGGGAGAATAATGTATGTTGATATAACCAGTACAGTAGGAATTAATTCATTATTTACATAAAAGTTCGAATGAACTCGAAGACCGTTGTCATTATCCATGTTTTTCTTCTTTTACTTCTTCTTCGTCGAATCTAGATTCAGCTTTATGTAAATATTGTGAATCACGTGCATCAGAAATATATCAAAAAGAGATTGTACAGTTAAATTTATTAGAAAAGAAATTCACTTCTTTATGGACAGAATGTCAACGTTGTCAGCAAAGTATACATGAAGAAGTTATATGTACCAGGTAGATTTATTATTATTATTATTATTACTTTGAGTTATATTCATTGTATGATGTAGACTAGGAATTCAACGATCTTGACATACCGCCCAGACTAATGATAATGCGCTCACTAATAACTCGTACACAGAGTTGTAGTGCGAAACTATTGAATGAGGTTCGACCATGTTGAACAGGTATCAGTGATAACAATGAATGATGATCTCACAATATCGCGAACTGACTGAGGTTACAAATTTAAATTTAGTGGTCTGGTGATCTTAAATGTGACTCCTAATGACGTTTCTCAAATACCTACTTTTGACGAAACGGTTGTAAAGCGCTTCCTAGTTTTTAACGGTTCCCTAACTGCAGTCAGTGAGTGGCGTCAGTTACAAACAATAATGTTAATTTAGTCTTGAATATGTCTGATTTCGTGGTCAGTCCGACAGAAAGAGACTACTGCACACAGTTTAACATTTTTCCCTGTATCTATTGAATGGTTTGTGTTAGCATATTATTTCGTTGGTTCTACCCTTCATAATTTGCATTCGTACACTGGCTACATGCACTTCGATATACCTTTGGAAAATTGGATACAATATGTAGATTCTATCTTATTTTAAACTTGTAAGCTGCACTTATTTTAGTGTTTCCTTGTTACGATTGATAGAAAAATCATTGGTTGTACATACCGTCATCTATCTCCCAGTATTCACCACGAATCACTATCCAAATAGCTTAGTCGTTTCATACTTATCTATTTCTGCTTCCATTCAAATATATCGTTCCTCATTACACTTTTCTCTTTCCTTGTCTTCATTGTACCGTATATTGAAAACTGCTGACTAGAATGTAATCCGGTTCTGTTAACATCCAAAACATCACATTCAAAACTTTTATTTAGGTGAATTACATTTCCCGTGCAGTCTAGAATCAACTTGTATTGCTGAACACAAAACAAGGTGCAAATGAATGAATAATGTCTTGCTTCCATTTGTTACTGACGATTTTTTCGGATTCAACAGTCGTTTAGCCGCACTGGCTATTTCCGCCATAGTCCAACAGCTGTAGCTGATGAATGCGGTACTACAAGGCACCAATCGTCCATTTGCATCTTATGTATTCTTTAATGCAAGTTAATTCTAGGCTGTTTCCTCGTGCTTCCCTTCTGGTCTTCATATTATTCTGTATATGTAATAATTTCTAACCTCCTGAGAATTTTCTCTTCGGCTGTTGACTGTGGAAACTTCCACGTGACACTCCTGTACATACTACTTATGAGTAGCATTCACCACAGTAGTAGGACATACATTAATTAATTACTAATGTTAACATTATTTTTGTACATTTCAGTCGAGATTGTCCAATTTTCTATATGCGAATGAAATCACGTAAAGATGTAGATGAAGCTTATAAAACAATTCAACGTTTTGGCAATCCTAATTGGTAAAACTCATATTGACTGAACTAGTAGTCTATTGTAAAGAAAGAAACAAAACAATAACAATATTCTGTAATATCATTTGATCAGTAATTATGCATTTTATCTCAGGTTTTGTTTGGTTATCTTATACCAGAGTTCAGATTTATTATTATTCTATCCTAAATATTTTTTTATTTTGAAAAGTGCATTTCTGAATTATTGTACTTCACGTTTAATTGTTCAACATGTTTTTTCTTTTGATTGGAGTACAATTTGTTTCTTTTTCGGATATCTATTGTAAGAATTAGATAATTATAAATGCCTTATTTTCTAAGCTAATCTCTAGATGACTGAATACAGCCAAAGTTGGGACAAGTAGGTTATTTGGCTTAATAAACTTCATGTTTCGAATAGTTACTAGATGAGGGGAAATAATGAAGCAACAGAACTTTGTAAGATTCTAACTGGCAAATAAACGAAACGTAGCCACATAAGGGTCAAAGCGAGCCAATTTAGTAGTGGGCATTAAATGCATTGGTGGATTCATTTATTAATCACAGCCAAAATTTGTACTAACTGCCAATACTTTCGATACTAATTCTGGATCCAAGCAAAAAACGTTCCGGTCTTTATTTGTCTAGACTTAGCTACTTTTATAAAGCACAATCGGATGAGTGAGTCCAATAAGTTATTTGCAGCCTCTAGACTACTTCTCTACCTCATTGCTCGTTCTAACCATTCACTACCAAAAAATCAGTGCCTTTGAAATGAATACCAAAATGTTATCAGAATTCGACTCATTCAGGCCATATTTGTAACAATGATTAGAGATTTCACTGGGAAGATATGCAGTGTGAGGATGGCCGGCGAGTACGGCCATCTTTTCACGGGGCTTGGAAGGTGCCCGCTGAGGGATAGCAGTTACAGCTTTGCGTGACAGCAGCCTGGCTCGCGGGATGTGGGGTTTTGGGATGATGGAACGGTCTCGGATATTGAGACGGCTATGTATACAGCGATCCAGTAATTGGCTTCTTTGCGAGATTCCCCAGCATTTGAGGTGTGTTCAGAGTTGACACTCACTAGGTGTGGAAATGTCGAGTCGCATTTGACTATGATCACTACTACAGACCAATTACCAGGTTAAATCCCTCAGTAGGATAAATACTAGAAGGACAGTTGTAGTTAGGATATATTTGTTAGTCATCTCGAGGTATCGTTATAATGCTGAGATCGTGCCAAAGTATACAGGCGAGACTATCGTGCATACGTGAGTAAGTTCAAGGTTACAAACAACGGAAAAAGTGTTTTTGGTACACTTAAACAAAAAGTTACAGCAAAACAATCACTGGTATGGTTGATTATTAAAATAAATTTTTCCGATACACCAATCGCGTTCTCTTCATATAAGTAGATCACTACAACTGTTTAATGTTGTATTTGGAGTAGTCAGAACTTCTAAGAGACTGAAAGGATGCTACAATCGGTCAGGTCTAAAAAACTAAGAGTAAATATTTGTTAAATAAAAATCGCCCAGTTACCACACTTAGTAATATGGTCAGATTAATGGAAAGTATTTTTCGGTTTGCCACTCTACGTTACTTAATAGAGAATAATCATCCATTGATGCAGTAACATGGTTTTAGAACAGGCCTTTCATGTTCGATTCATCATTTCATCACAAAAAATGATTGGACTGCAGAGAAAGACAGAAGTATTCCAGGAGATGTGATTTTCACTGAACTAAGTTAACCCTTCGTTAAGGTCTGTGATCCAAGTCTTAGATTTCTACTTCGAAGTTACGGAATTATTTGTAAGCTCATGAATTGACTTTCACAGAGTTAGTGGAAACGAGTGAGAGTAAATGATGCCTTATCATCATGAGAATCTGAGGATGATCCTAGGCCTTATTTTTTTACTTTAAGTAGATGATCTACCAAGTGCCACAGTCATCTGTCCTACTGTTTCCTGATGACATTAAAATATGAAGACCCACATAAAGTGCGTCTGACAAGATATGATTACAATTAGACTTGAAAGCACTAGTTGAGTGAGTAAATCAGTGGTCACTAGAAATAAATCCTACCAAGAGTATAAAAGTGCAGATCAGTTGACTAAACGATTTACATATATACACAATAAATGGAATCTCATTATCCACGTTTATTGATGTCTTAACCAATCTCCATTATCTTAACGTAGGTTACCAAGTAGTCTGATATTAGCTAGCCGTTCGCTGAATGTCGATGTAAGTGGTGATATGCTTTATCTTTGATCTAGGACTGGTCATCTGAGGTTAAAAAATCGAGATCAAATAATCTTCATCTGGAGTTCATTCCTCACATCTAGTGGCGAATCACTAGAGTTTTCAACCAGAACAAGTACTATCAACACGTATTAGTACACTCAGTGAGATTGAATCTCCACAGTACTACACATCGAAGGGATTAACGTGAGTCATTTGACCTCCCATTCATACATCTGAAGATCGAAAACAGATATGACTGACAACTACTTGTTACTTTTGATTTCAATCGGTTGTGGCTGACTCCTGTCCTATGTATTCATTTCGATTGTCATTTCCCTTGACGCGAATTTTGACATCACAGATGTCTGAAGGTGGCATATCCATACTCAAAACTCCCTTGCGTATTCGACTACATACCGGTCGTGTCACGTAAAACGCCGCCTGGGTAGTAGTCTGAATTAAGTTTTGACAGCCAATCTCGCTTTACGCGCTCAGCACAGACCATCTCATTCTGACGGCACACCTCCCCCTCACGAGAATCAATCCCGATCGCCGGGTGTGTGGTGCGACCATCAGAGTCTTGTCTGTTAGCCTGCACTCCTGTTAGTGGAGCCTCTCATCACGAGAGTTTGCTGCTGCACGTCTCAGACCTTCCCGCAAGGCACACACGGGTGACTGACTATGCACCCTTCAGGTAACCTCACAGTGGCTCTCCCCCAGGCGACAACAACACGCACTTGGTATCACTGTCCAAACTAAAACTTCACATAAACAGTATAGAAGTATAATTTGCATGATGTTTTCAAACATCTAACTGAGGATAACCTGGTTGATCCTGGGTTAAGAGACAAGAATTAAAAACCAACCTGTACGATTATTTCTTTACAATCGACTTTATTTCTTCTGAACTTCTGTATTTTAAATCCACACCATTTAAGTAGTATATGCGGTATGTACACAGTGAGTTAATTGACTTCCAATCAGACATACCATCAGTTGGCATTGAACAACAGACTTCCATAAACGAAATAATACTATAAACATTTATTCTTTTTGCTTGTGATGAAGAAAGGAATTCATGAGTAATTGCTACCATGATTGTTAATATGACTATATATACTACTTAAGTAGTGTTAATTTGGTTGCTCTGTGCTGAGCGCGTGAAGCGAGATTGGCCGTCAAAACTTAATTCAGAATACTACCTAGGAGGCGTTTTGCGTGACGCGAACGGTATATAGTTGCATAATATAGACGACTAGTAGGCTTCAACTATTTTATTTTCAATGATAACAGTTCATCCCATGAATAATGTTCTACTGAAATCATCCCTATCGACTGCCAATTTCTCAAATATTCATTGGAAATCTCAAAACGTCAATCCGTGGAACCCTACATAAAGGTCATCATTATTTATTTATGATATATTATATCCAATATTTGCAACCAACAAAAAGTGCTTATAAGACTCCACTTCTAGTCAGTATCAAGTATATGAAATATTTCTCTCTTTCATTTTTATGTCGATTCATACAACACGACAATCAATGAGCAGATAAAATGTTTCTCGAATTATGTTCTGATTAGTAATATTATTACCGCCTGATCTTGTTCTTAATTCCTAGCACACATACACTGTTCTTAATCAAAAACGTTCATTTTATAGGAATATTCGTCAGTATTAGAACGAATAGTTTGACAGAAATCGGACACCGAGTATAGAGAAGACATTATATGTGACTAAACTAAAGTCAACATCTGAATATGATTGGTTAAGTACATTAAAGATTTGATCTGAATGTGAAACACTATATGTTTTTTTAATAATCTTGATTTTATCAATTTTGAGAATTTGTGGAGATTGTAGTATATTCAAAGTAGTATTCACGAGTCAATCTAAGCTACAGTCTACACAAATCCCCAAAATTGATAATTATCATGTGCTCACTAGTGACTAACTCCAAGATGGATTTCCTGGAGTTCTAGTGAGGAATCGGGACCAGTGAAGTCCAATCCGTGTCAGGTGTGACAGTTATCCACCTCAGGCAATAGATGAAGGGTTGCGCAAGATCTTTGATCGATAGAAGTTAGACATTAACACCGTTGGATACCAGCTTAATGTTTTAGAGGTTGGGCGTGTGAATCCGAGGCCGAAGGTCCTAGGTGCGGATACCATGTGCGGAATCGTGGATGCGCACCGCTAAGGAGTTCCATATTAGAACGAAACAGCCGTCCGGTGCTTCCTCGTTTTTAATAGTGATCTAACTCTGCTTGACTCGTGAACCCAGTTTTGATTATTACCATGAAGAAGTTCAGGCAAGTTCACCGGACTAAACATTGGAATTATTTAAATTCCAATCACGGAGATTATTTCAAATATAATTTTTACATGTAATGTTGTTGTGACATGCGCTGTTCGACATCTGATATTAATACACAGTATGCTACGTTCTAAGCCCCCAACCGACTACCTCATCAAGAACACCAGAGTGAGAAAGTGTGTTGGACTATGGAATCAAATGCACAAATACTCATTCATAAGGGATGAGTTATCTACTACTCCTGGTGGTATTTTGTGTCTAGACAATCGTGTTGTTATTCCTCCTTCATTACGTAGATCTGCCCTAAAAGATCTTCATAGTGGATATTTAGGTGTTGAGAAAATGAAGTCCTTTGCAAGACTCACTTGTTGGTGCCCAGAGATAAATGCAGGTATATGTCATACAGCAAACAATTGTGAGAAATTTCATAAGTTGAAAAGTCAGCCTTTGAGGTGGACTTCATGACCAGTATCTTGTGAGGCGTGGTAGAGAATTCATGCAAACCATTGTGGTCCATTTCTTGATTAATACTATGCATTTGTTGTCGTTGATTCTTTTTCCAAGTGGCCTGCATTCTCTTCAAAACCTCACCTAATTCTGACTTTACAATCCAAGCATTATGAAAAGTGTTTGGTTGGGAGGTGGTTCCTATGATATTAGTGACTGATAAGCGCCCCAATTTTGCTGCAGGCACAGTCCGTACGTAGTTGAATGGTATGGGGTGCAGACATCATTTCACTGCCCTAGGTACCCTTGTTCTAATGGTCAGGCAGAAAATTTTGTCAAGACATTGAAAACTGCTATTAATTCTATTGCTGCTTCAACATTTAATGAACTAGATAGGGGAGTAGTTACATTTCTACTTCAATATAGAAATGCGAAACATTCTGTGACAAAAGAGACTCCAACAAAGCTATCAAAAGGAAGAATTATTTGTTCGAATATGAGGTGTTCGGAGTCTGTAGAAGTTACATATTATCGTGGGAATGATCTTCGACTAGCCAAGGGGATTGTGGTTGTTATATCTTGTGGCCGAGTGGATGCCTAGCTAATGTGTGACTTGATGAGACCGCCAATCAGGGAGCAGCGAATTATCGATCGGAACAGTGACACACGAAACCGTACGAGCAGACTAGAGTGCTCACCGGTCCTGCGATCTGCCTAGCCCAGCCAGTTAAGTCCAAAACACCAATAACAGCCTCTGTGGTATGAATCATTATTTACAAACATACTGGGTTTATATACCAACCAAACAGACCACATCGTACCATAAAATATAAAATAACATTTGTACAATATTTAGCCAAATGTGGCTGTGAATAGTAATCAATAAACTTATGATAACTCAAAAATCGTATAATAATAGTTCAAAGGTCAAAATAAAGCTAATAATAAGAGTAAACGAGTATGATTAGGTTAGTTACAATAGGAGATATACACATTACATTGGCCAATAAATAGTTCTCAAAAGTTACCATTCACAATTCTCTTCGCGATACAACAGTGGTGAAGAATGTCGGGAAATTGTTGGTGCGGATTCTAGATATCAATGACTTCAGTATACATAACCGACATGTTGATCAAATACAATTACAGGACCCAGGTGAGTCTGTTCCAATTTCGGTTGTTAAATCTAATACTAAAGAGTACATTCTAGATAATAGAGAGTTTTTATCCAATACACTCTCAGACAGACACATGATGAACTTAAGAAGAAGAAGAGGTACGATCGATTACATACACAGACTCCAATTTAAGCCGTGGAAGATGTGGTGTTTACATGAACCAATTATTCCTTCGTGCTTGATGACTACTTGATTTCGAATTCCAAATACAATACATTCATTCGTGTTCATCTAATACTTCTTGATTAAAGTGCGTTATTTCTGGGATTCCTAGCTTATACTATAATTCAAATACTTCTAATTATCACGATCCCCCACTGCTGTTGTTACCTTCACGAATCGTACTAACAGTTGAACCAGGAGCTGTCGCTGTATTTCCACATACATATAATTTCTTGGAGCTAAACTTGCAGTAGCCTGAAGTAGTTGACTTTTGCCTGATCCAGGATCACCTAATCTTTAAGTTCAAAACAAATATATAAATTAGGAGTAAACCAAAAGGATTTCCCATGAGAAATAACGTGGAAAACCTAATACACTGGGCTAAAGTTAACATCAGAATACATATTTGCTTAAACTATGGTGAAATATGAAGGCTGTGACAACTTGAACTGGTGTACATTATTGTATCAGATTGCATAATACCGATGACTGTAATATGAGGGACAAGAATTAGACTTGATAACCAACTTTTGACTTGATAAGCTAGTGAATGACTTATAAAAGCTGAATACTACAACCATATTTGTTGTTTTAGATCACAGTGACCAGAGAAGTTAACAAAACTGATGACAGAACAACTGAACATATAAGTGACGTCGCAACCCACTCACTAATAACTGGACATTATGAGTTCCAATTGTACATCTGGAACACTTAGTCTCTTTGACATACTGATTGTTTCATCTTTCGTTAGATGAACGAAAAAAGGAAAACAAATTTTGTGTTCAGACTAGTCGACATACCCTGAATACTTGTTAACCTGCCGGTGGCAGCTTATTGGGAAGTAAGGATACCTCAACAAACAGCTATGGAAAGAGAAGCAGACAGACGTCACAAACATGTGGCTTGGAACAACGGTCCGCTCTGTATCGCCTTATGGCTGTAAATTACCATGAGAAAAGAAGACACACCCAGACGCCCAATATTTCCCCGAAGCTGAGGATTTACCCAATAATTCCCAAAAATAAAGAGATCGGAGTATTAGTGTTTTGAGGCTTTACTTCGCCGAAAGTATTATTGAAAGCTTCATAGACAACAAAAACGAATTTTAAAAAAATTCATGACGAATTTTCTAAAGTCTTAAGCAAATATCAGGTAAGTACAACACACAATCAGGAATATTGCCTTAATTTTTCATTTTAGATCAATAAAAGGTTGTGGCAAACAGAGCACCAGACAGTTTCTAGTAAAGATATACCACGAATTTTTAAGTTAGTCCTACTGTACAGTAACTAATAATAACATCAACGGTATTACAAAAAACGACGCGCAAACGAGAAAACCAACCTTGAGACTTGAAATATCTCCAAATGCTCAGTAAAGCAATAGTACTGACCAATATCCAATACCTTCATCACAGGCCTATACAAACCAGTTGTTTTCCTTTGCACCTGCTTCTTGTTGATTTGGTGCGATCCCAGGTATTTAACAATCTCCAATAAGTATTAGCCTAGCCACTCAATCACACTAGTTCTAAATTATGGCCCTCTACTAGCAGTACAGTTTTGCTGAAGTGGTATCCATCCAGCGTATATATATCCGTCTATATCTGTCTGTTCTAAATCATAAGCTACTTGCTCTAACAGAATATGCTAACGTGAATCCAGGTTATTCTTTCGATTTCCTCTCTGTTTGCTAGTCTTACTAGGATTGTGAATCTGGGTAAAATTACTTAGTTGGATACTCGGTTTAGACATTTGAGTCAACTGATTCGTGTTGTTAACATTGGTCTATGTTTCGTTATCTATTGTAGTTTTGAGGTTTATCATAACCCTGATGCTTATTAAAATACATCTGACTTAATCCTTGAATTAAAAACTCTACAAGCTCCTTCTTCTGGTCATAAAGTAATCATTGGTTGCAACAATTTCATTGTGAATTTCACTCAATGGAATAACAGGTAGAATATGAAGTAATATAAGAACAAAGTTTGCAAGATGTGAGGTTACAAATAGAACAGTTATAAAAATAGGTAAATTTATGCTGCACAGGAACATGACCTGAGCGACACTTCGAATTAGTAACATTTTTTGACCGAAATTAGCATAGATCCAATATCTTTGCCACAAACAATACGTTTGTAAATAAACGTGTGCATGTTACATTCAAAGTAATTAGGAAGAATGTAACTGTTTGAGATATGTAGATCTACCATATAGTGGTTCAATCTCAGCATGATTATGGTTTTGACACTTGTTACTGTAGTAGTCTACCAGTGAAGAAAGACACAGATTGTGATCTTTGAATGTGGTTGAATTTACCCACGTGGCAAGAGGAGCAGGATATTTATCCAGTAGAGCAAGCTAGTCATAATTGTTCTAGTGAGAAGGCCAATCGATGACAATCGGAAGTGATCTGATGGACAAGTACATCCCAGAGGCCAAAAGACGGGTTAGTTTCCCAAGGGGTATAATTATATATATATATTTATATATATAACTTGGAGTCTTTCCCGTAACACTGAGATGGACATATGTTGAAAGTGGAGAATCTGAGCTCGACAGCTGACATACGGAACATGTGGAAGTGCACTGATTAGCGAAAGCATACAGAAATTCGTGATGAACCTTGTGAAGAAAATTACGTGGTAATCTGTTGCACTGACTAAATGTTTCGTAGAAGGAGGTGAAAATCACCGGGGATGGGTACTGCACAAGTTAGCCAGAAAATTGTGACGTCTACAACAAACTTCATAAACATTAGAGTGTTATTATATCAACACGATCATTCTTAAAAGATGGCATGAGGTCTGCTAAACGCTTTTCAGAATAGAGATGTAAGTATCTAGTATTGTGATATATATAGCACTTAATTAAGCCCACATATTGGTCGACAAAAATTTCTCGTTTATAAATAAATAACATTTCCCTCACGATTCATAAAAATTGTTGTTTAGGTCGTATTTAACTTTGCGACATAATCCAAACTGCCCTCCTTTCCTAATTGGACCAAGCAAACCTTGTCAGTTGTCCATTTACCACACTGTTAGCCACAATAAGTTCGGAAAGTTTGTATCCGTGTCAATTACTTTTGAAAAATACTTTCACTTGCTTTTGACATTATAAATTGAATTTATACCAACTGTCTCGGTAAGTCCTTTCCACATGTCAATCTGACTGACCTAACCAAAGCGAGGTCGAAGTGCCTGATTAGCATCCTCGTGGTAATATTCGCGCAACCATTCTCCATCTTCTAGAACGATTCGCTCAATGTCGCCCAAAGCAACTGTAGGATCATCAACGTTGATGGTCTATGTCGAAATGATTGAGGGCCTACTAGAGTTAGACGAGAATGGTGACGAACCAACTAACGCTGAAGTCACACCTCGCGACCAGCACCTTACGTGGATTGCCCCCATCGACGTAACGAGGGGCCATGGATGCTATGGAGACTGTACAACATAAAGGACGTTATTACAAGAATATATTAGTTAAGGTACAACCACTGCCGCGTGAGCCAGTACATGGCGTATGATTGATTGATGCGCGTTGACTATCCTTGACCTTGACAGGGATCGATGATCTGTTCGATATTCAGTGACACTTCACCGACCCTACACAACTATTGGCTCCCTACAGTTTACGTG
Source organism: Schistosoma mansoni (assembly GCF_000237925.1). Taxonomy (NCBI): domain Eukaryota; kingdom Metazoa; phylum Platyhelminthes; class Trematoda; order Strigeidida; family Schistosomatidae; genus Schistosoma; species Schistosoma mansoni. The sequence goes on along the minus strand of NW_017386027.1, from coordinate 1,359,538 downwards.
TAGAGCTGTTGCTGTCAGTCACTGGTATGATTTTCGGTTACATTTTTCACCAGATTTCATTATCTTACCCACTGGCGATCTAACTATAATCATCGATTTAACAACTTACAATTCATTTCCGCTAAGATGATAGGACTCTGCATCATATTTCGTGTAGTTTATATCGCACGGATGTTCACAATTTGAAACACATTTTTCAACTACAAACTCTTACTGTATGTATTTGATTCTAATTACTAGTTTCACTTTACTTCATTCAACAAGGTTCTATCAATAAAATCGGAAGTGGAACATCGACATCTTTAGCTGAGGCCACTTGAATTATTGCTATGTCTGAAAGTTGGAAAGAATTTCCTTACTTTCGACAATGAATCTGCAGGTGTCAGAATAGTGATTTATAATACACTAAAGTGTGAAATGGTGACTTTGAGGATTTCTGTTTCCAATTTACATCGTGGGGAATCAAGGCCTGATATCTACTACAAAATACAGGATTACTAGAGCCTCCATAAACAGTAACATAGTCTCAAATCTTTCACGCACTAATTTCAAGAGAACAGAAGCTTTATAAAGTTTCGAAAATTCAATCACCGGCTTATTTCAGTACTTGATCTCTGTCCATGGTTCATGAACTCAAATAAGGACAATACTACAGGTACGAAATTCCAAGGACCAAAGTCCATTGTTGACCACTCGTATTAATCTATTCAGCGAATGAGTACGCTGTTTTCACTTTGTCATGCTTATAAGATTTTACTAAGAACACACATCATTTTTCAACCTCTCGTTCGGATTCGCGCCAAAATAGACCGAATTTTGTAAATGTAGTTATTTATTTTTTATAGTACTCTCTACTCTTGTATCTTCATATGCATAGTTAAATGATTTCAGTAGTTCAAATGATGTTAAATGATATGAGTCACTTGAAAGGCTTCCTGAGTGTTCTGATCGTCTGAAATCCTCAGTATCATAATGGTATGATTGTTGATTGGTACTAATTCTTTTCATAATTTTAAGCATGTGCTACACATGTGTTGAATCAAATCTTTTCTTAATTCTATATCTTCTAGATTTTCTGAATTTTGGGCTGTACACAGTCCTTCAATGCACAAAGCACCATCGAGATGGACAGAAATCCTCTAACAATTCAGCATCGCAAAAAGACAAATTTATAGCGCGTCATATAAGAGTTGGTTTCTATGGTTCCGACACTGTTTGTTCCACTAATTCAAATAACTAGATATTTGGCTACAGTTTACAAACATTGATGTCAGATTTATTGAAATATGAGAAAGTTGGGAATATAGGGGAGGGAGCATTTGGAAAGGCAATACTTGTCCTATCAAAATCAGAAAACATTCATCGAGTGATGAAAGAAATCAATATTCGCAAGGTACTTTTATACAGTACTACTAGCTGATATATTTTTCTAGATGACACTCAAAGAGCGAGAAGAAGCTCGAAAAGAGGTGAGTTCGGTTTCGAATTTTTTATATATCCACACTAAAGTTTCGATATATATGAGATGTAAAATACAATTAGCCAGTTTCTTCATACAGGAATTAATCTAAAATATTTTTTGCTTGTGTTTTGTTGGAACCGATTGCTTGAATTTCATGAATCGTTTTTCTTCTCCTAACGTTATACTAGGACTGATAATGCAACAACATTTACTTTGATATTCGCCTTAAGGGTTTACTCAACTAAAAGACTAGTTTTGGAGTGAACAGTTGTTAATTATTGATTAATGGTTAAGTACGTGTCTAGAAACTTTATAGGTCGACTAAGGCCTCAACCTTCAACACAGGAAAACATAAACTAGGCACATGATAAGTAGATGGTAGTTATAATAATTATATATTAAGTAAATTACATGCAAATTATTGAGTACCTTTTCAAAACTATAATATCTCACTCTAGGGAAAGTCCCAGCATGTAAACGCTTTCTCATCGCGGCAAAAGCAAATAACCTGAAATCACTTTTTAATTCTTTACTGGACTCTGTTCCTGGTTAAAACGACTAACTAAACTCCTTCATGGTGACGTGATATTTATTTATTTCAGTAGATTTCAAAAACCTTTGCAAAAATAATTTAAAATCGAACGTATAGAAGTGCGGAACTTTGAGTCACCTATCACTTGAACTATTGAAGTTGAGCAACTAAAAATCTCACTATTTGCAACTAAAGATCTAGAACTTTCCCTTTACATTAAGGCACGATCTAAATGAGCGAATGGCTTTGACAAATTTGCCAAAAATATATTGCATATTAGAAAGCATCCGAGATGCCGTCTACAACCACATGTGTATACTTCATTATAACGGCAGCAAATCGCTTTCCAATGTTTTGTTTCATTGAGAAAGGTTTCTTTCTTCAAATCCAAACTCGTTGGCAGTGTCATACAATAACTCGCATTCGTATTAAGGAGGATCTAATAAGCATTGAACTGAATGAATATTTATACCTGAAAATTCTGGTCCTTAGTATTCTTTCATTTTTCTCTACTTAGTTTATGAAAAATTGCTAATGTTTTCACAAACAAAGGCATTACAGCCAAAATCTTTGCATTACAGTCTATGTTTTAGATATAAAGATATTTTGCACACCTTACTGGTTAACCAATTATTATCGATTGGTATGTTATCTCTGGTCTCAACATGTATTTATGGACTGGAACTTCTGAGTCTAAACCAACATCAATTTGAACAAAATATATATCCCAAACAATACACATGGAGTAAATCTCCACGGTTACACCGGAATACTAATTTCACTCTAATTTCATTGATTGAAACTTTGTCAAATCAGGCACATCTTTTCTTAACTGACTAACGCCAGTAATTTTCAAAACACCTTGACTCAAAATGGTTTGTGTGTTTCACATAATATAATGTAAGCATAATGTCTTAACAGCTAAGATAGAAACTAGGGGTCCTTAGTGTAACAATTGAGTTGTTAGACAACTATAACTCTTTACTTAACACATTAATTGAGCCTAACGCCTATCGAACAAAGTGGCAATAATATCGAGTAAGGAAATCAACTCTCAGGGACTTGAATAGCTAACGCGGATTCACGCCTATTTAAGTTTCAACTCAAAAACCTAAAACTAGTCATTTCGTGTGCATTGAGGCCAAATTAGATATGATGACTAGTTTTAGAGTCATATACTAGTCATAAAATAACTCTACTACTAAATGCTAAGTCATAGGTCTAAATCCTTCTCAATCTACTTCCATTTGGGTAGCCGGATGGCATTGTTAGATATTGCCCCGAACATATAACTGAAATCAGGATCATGAACATATACTTGGTTGACGAATTACACCTATCATGTTCTAAAAATATTGTCCAATTATGATGATGGTTGGCACATCTTTAGTGTTAGCAATCATACGCTAGCTTAGATGGGTATAAACTACAAAATAGTGGTTAGCTATGGGTAAGACACTTTGTACCTAATTCTAGGTTTGAACGGCCAAATGATTACTAATAAAAAGTATATTCCAAACTACTTCATTGTGTGATGGTTGAAAAGATTGTTTAAACTTACTGAGAACACGAACATACCTAAGTAATTTTAAGTTTCCAGTAGTTGTCCAACTGATGTATCTTTGTGATACCAATAATATTTCATTACATTTCAGTTTGCTTATTGAATATGCTGTACTTAGCTGTTAACTGAGTAATAATTGCATATAAATAAACAAACTTTCTGTCCTCAATCTTTTTTACTCTTATTCAAATCCTACAAGTTCAAAGATGCACACCAGACAATTGAATTAATCATAGTTAAATTATTTTCGATTGTTAACCTTGGATGGGATAGGTAGCAGACTGCAGAATAATGAATAAATGTTTTGAAAAAGACTCAAAATAGACAGTTTGATTCGAAACAATATCCTGATAGGTAGAATATAAATATTTGCCGGATAGTTTATATCTTTCTGGCAGGACAAAGAATGAAAGATAAGTTATTGAATTAACCAAAACACCATATATAAGATAAAATTCTGAGAGAGTATATCCTTCAGATGAAATGGATTGACTCTATTTTGTATATCCTCTCAAAATTACTATAATATACAAAGAATCATTGACCCTAGCATGCCAAACACGAGACTTAATAGTCCTAGATCCGAGTCATAGTGTGAATACATATTCGTAGCAATGAAACATGTTAGACTAAGATGAAACAGTTGTCTAGTACTTCCTGAGTCTAAACGAACCATTGAACCAACGATTATGAAACTAACCACCATGCAAATATATCATGTACACAGGCGAGTTTAGTAACTCTAAGTTCTTTCCTCTTTCTTTCTAGGTTTCTGTCTTATCAAAAATGAATCATCCAAATATAGTCCAATATTGTGATTCATTTGAAGGTAATTGTATTCTGTTTCTTTGTATATCTACTTCATAACTTGATAATTTCGTTTATTCAATAACAAAGAATCTGGTTGGTTATATATTATCATGGAATATTGTGATCAAGGAGATTTATATACTAAAATTAATAAACAAAATGGTGTTCTAATGCCTGAATCATTGGTAATGTTATCCTTATATACATTTATACTTTCATAAGATTTTAGATTATTTTGTACAAATCTGTTTAGCACTAAAACATATTCATGATAGAATGATCTTGCATAGAGATATTAAAACACAAGTAGGTCTTATCTTATTGTTACTTCTTATCCTTTATCTTTTCATTGTAGAATGTCTTCCTCACATCTAAAGGACGTTTAAAATTAGGTGATTTTGGTATTGCTAAAGTATTAAATCATACATTGGATTTGGCACGTACATGTATTGGTACACCATATTATTTATCACCTGAAATCTGTGAAAATAAACCATATGATCATAAAAGTGATATATGGGCATTAGGTTGTGTATTATATGAAATGATAACCTTAAAACATGCTGTAATGTGTATATACTTTTCTATTCTTATTCTTATCCCTAATCTTTCTAGTTTGAAGCTGGTAATATGAAGAATTTAGTATTGAAAATTATACGGTTTGTTTAAATTAAATCATTTTTAATTGAATGTTTTAGTGGAACCTATCCACCAGTTTCATCAAAATATAGTTATGAAATAAGAAATTTAATTTCTCAATTATTTCGTCGTAATCCAAGGTAAACTATTTTATATATTTTATAATAGTTAAGATCATGAGTTCATTGAAGTTAGATCACTATCATGGAAAACCTGGGAGTATTGGATGGCCATTTCATCCTAGCGTGAGACTTCTCAGTAGTGCGTATTCACGATCTCACCTCGCGAGATTCAAACTCGGGACCTATCAGTCTCACGCGAGAGCGATTAACCACTAGACCACTGAGCCAGCCTGCATCCAATGGTGTTAATGTCTAACTTCAACCAATCCACGAAGCTGAGTAACTATTATCTCCAGTGAGTTGATATCTATCAACTGCTTAGGAGTCTCACAAAAAGACGAATAGGCCTTCCAGTGCTTCCATGTTTTCCATGATGTTCTAGCTTCAATTGACTCATAATCCCAACTATATAAAATTACTAAAATCTCCACAAAACCCCTTTCTGATATTTCATTTATTGTTATATCAAGTGCATGTGTACCCTGTTTAATATATGACGTAATGATCCCCGCCAATCAGAGAGGAGTGAATTATTGATCAGAAAAATGATGCAGAAAAGACATATGAGCAGTCTTGAGTACATATCAGTCTTGCTTTCTGCCTAGTCCAACCAATTAAGTCCAGAATACCAATAACAGCTTCTGCAATATGAATCATTATTCTCAAATATACTGGGTTTATATACCAGACAAACTGACCACATTGTACCATCAAATAGAAAACATACATTTGTCGAGCCACCTAGACTAGTGGCGAAATAGCAACTTGATCGATAGCATTCGATCGGCACTTAGAAGGACTTGACACGCATGACATTGATCACCACCCAGTGATCAATCAGTTGCGATTAATAGGCTGAGTATAACTTAGGAATAGTAAGTCGCACAGTAATAGTCTATAGGTCAAAATAAAGCTTATAATAAAAGGAACATTAATATGAATACTTAGGTTACTTAACATTTATACAATAGGAAATATATATATCATATTGGTCCATAAATAGTTCTCAAAAGTTACCATTCATAATAAATGACATCAGTCGGATAATCTTTAAAAGTCACGGCATTGATGAATGAAATTTCAAATCAGTTAAACAATAAGAACAACCAAGTTGAAGTCTTCTCACTTATCGTAACTAATGATTAAAGACAATTAATGAAATGATTAATATATCTACCTATACAGCTTTGTTCAGCAGTCAATAATTTCATGGAATAATCTAAGGTCTTGGTATGACTATCCTTAATGTTCTTTTAGCCTACATCTTTATCATCTTTCATCACGTATCGAAGTAGGTGGAGGTTGATTAAATGCAATGAATGTCCAAAAAAATCTTAGTCAATGAAGATTTACTACCTTATTAAGTGATCAGTCATCTTTACCTAATAGTCTGATGTAAACAACAATATTCCTCACTCGGTGATCTCAACATACATAATCAATGCTTCGAAAGCATCTATGATGAAATACAAGCAACCCGACCAACGTCCTACGAATACCCATACCTTAGGAAAGAACCCTGTGTTTAAATATGTTTGAACTATTGATTTTCCTCGTGATAAATAAACATTTGGAAGGGGTTTTTGTGGAGATTTCATTATTTTCATAGTTTCATCGTATTTTTATCGGTTAAGTGCTCTGGCGCGAGACTGGTATGTCCTGGGTTCGAATCTCGCAAGGCGAGGTCGTGGATGCGCACTGCTGAGGAGTCCCAAAATAGGACGAAATGGCCGTCCAGTGCTTCCAGGTCTTCCATGGTGGTCTAGATTCAATTGACTCATGATTTCAACTATGAAAATAAACATTTATCAGTCATGTTCCTCTTTAATTTTTCTCAATTTTAGAGATAGACCAAGTATTAATGCAATCTTAAGGAAACCATTTTTGTCAAAACGTATCTATCGTTACTTAACAGAAACAGTAAGTCACAAACTTATATCGATTGGTATTATTCAACTAATTCTCCTATTACGTTGATGCAAAATTCAGATTTATTTATTTAATATTTAAACACATAAATATTGGTACAAGGAAGCACCACATATATATGCACCACACACATTCGATTTGTGTGAGGGCTGTGATACTGCCAAGGTGCCCAAACTGAAGCAGGTGGTTTCCTTAGGGGGCCACATCCGGAACCTTTGACCTAAAGGTCTGATCCACAAGGAAGTGGAGCATTGTGAGGAGATGCAATCCCATGGTAGCCGGTGACCAACGATTGATTGATACGCCATTTGTTCCCTCAGGATAGTGGAGCCATCCCATGTACACCATTGGTTTGGAATGAGGGTTTTCCAACTCCCTTAGATGGACTTTCCGTGTCCACCAACCCGGTTAAAGCGCCGGACATTCGCCTTTCATCCTCTCAATTTGGCAAACAACACCCGTGGTACGAGAAGGCAGTGAGTAGGACTTCCCTGGCAGAGGCCATGTGAGAGCATTTGAAGAGGAAGGGCGGACTCTCCCCATTCTCGGCCGTACCAGGGCATTAGGGGGTCAAATTCATATTAATTGGAATCTATGGTTGACTAGTATCTATGGGATGTGATAAAGAATCTAAGAGATATTATTGATGGATCAACAAACTTATTTTTATATGACACATGTAAAACGTAACCTGAGAAATGTGAGTGAATACTTCGATTCTACAATAAACACTTGGGAGAAATATTCAACTGTCTATTGCTCCTTGATTCTCAACGGTATTCTTCATTAACCTCTAAAGTATTCGACTACATTACTATAGAATGGTTACTGTAGATATTTTATCAATGGATGGACTTGGAAACATTACTGAAATCAGAACAGGATACAATAGAGGAAGAGGTTTTAGGGAAACGCGATAGAAATCTTCAGAGTGGAAGTACATTCAACCATGAATTACAGTATTTCACTGATGACCGAAGAACGAAGTTTTTCAGGAGAATAAGATAAAACCAATCCAAATCAAAAGTATTTTTGTAATGGTAGAATCAGGATTTTCTCAGGATCTAGTGAAATATAAAGAATGAGTGCATCTAAGCCACTGTTATTGAAGACTCCAGCCATAAAATAAGAAGTCATTATCTCATTATGAGTGTCAGTCCACCGGATACCGACTTCATTGTTTGATACAAAGCCTTCTTAAAATGTATTGCTATTTTAGCTACCATTATACATTGGGATAAGTGGTGATTGAGCATACGTAACACGTACTTATGCTATTTCAGTCGGTGGTAATTCAGAATCATTATCGACTAGTTTACACTCTTCACCCTAAATCCTACATCGAACCTCAGAGTAACTCACTTGATGGCCTCACCATATGCTAGAGATACTTCTGAGACACTTATAATAAAGTATTATCAATCTATGCATGGTCATAAATTGGTTATAGCATGGGTCATAGGTGTAAATTAATAAATAGCAAAATACTATGCAGGTAGTTCATACTTCCTAAAGTCAAATGAACCTTTTGTGTCCATACCGAGATTTCGTCAGATTCTAATCCTGTACTCACCCTGGATGGTGAGCAGATTGAAGTAACTGAGAAGTTCGTGTATCTAGGTAGCTACATAAGTGCCGGTGGGGGCTTGACTGATGAGATTGATGCACGTATAAGGAAAGCCAGAGCGGCTTATGCCAACCTGGGCCATCTTTGGCGCCTTCGTGATGTTAGTCTGGCTGTAAAAGTCGGATCTGCAACACAGTTTTGCTCTATGCTTGTGAAACCTGGCCTCTCCGAGTTTAGGATGTTAGATGACTCTCTGTGTTCGATCATCGTTGTCTCCGAAGGATTGCTGACATACAGTGGCAACACCATGCTAGTAATGCAGAAATTTGGCATCGTGTGCTCGGGCGCAGAGACGATAATTCAATTGGTGTCACGATCTTGAAACACCGACCTCGGTAGCTTGGACATGTTCTACGAATGTCGTCCCAGAGAATTCCACGTCGTGCATTATTTGCCGACTCTGGGACTGGTTGGAAAAAGCGGAGAGGTGGTCAGTGTATGACATGGTGTCGTGGTATGAAAGAAAGCTGCAAAGGGCTAGCTTCTGTTGGTCCTTCACGACTCCTTGGCTGTGGTCCGAGAGATGGTGCAACACAGTGGCTAGAGACGTTATCAGATATGGCTCAGAACAGAAGCCAGTGGCGAACCTGCTGTAACCTCCCTTTACTTTCTTCATAAAGAGTGGTTCCAACTTTCTTAACTGAAAAAGTCTTCCGGTTGTACATTTCAGTCCCCCCCATCACTACTCTTCTTTTTCCTTCTTTCATATATACGCATCTTCCCCCTTTCTCTTCCCATTATCATTGTTTTGCGTGGCGCATATGTATCTGATGCCCCTTTATACCAATATGTATGTGTTTAAATAAAAAAGTAAGAATAATTTCGTCAGATACAGACTTATTATTAACCAATACATTCTGATGGGTTGGGTTAACAAACAATCTTTTGTATGAAGAGGAAAATTCAGAATGCAAAAGCATTATGAAGTAACTCCTCATCATTCAATTTCCTCTCTTATATATATATCCATATCCATTCATTTTGTTGATTTAAAGGAAATGGCGGAAGAATTTAGTCATACAGTACTTCATGAACATTCTAAACGTAAAAATGATAATCTATCTAACAATCTAAACTTGATAAATAAACACTTCAAACAGTCACAAAGTCACCACCACCACCAACCACAACAACATCAAGTCCCAGTGATTAAAAAATCCAAGTTAAGGTATGTTTTCTGTTCCTGCCCTTTTTCATACTTATGTATGAATAACCATAGTGTTTATATATAATGATGATTAGTTTGAATTCATCAACAATATGACATCGTTATATAATACTTAACAGTGGGTCAATAGACCAAAGATGGGAATTCTTAGAATTTACTTCGAGATTCAGTATTTGTTGCGTTGTAGTGAACAGAACACCGGTTGGAGACAATCGAATGTATTCAAGCACAAATTACAGACTATCTCACTAAATTCTGATAACCATACAGTAAACAGTTAATTTGCAAATTAACAACCAAGTGTCTTAATCTTCACTGTTTCTTCTATAAGTATCAATCCATCTTCTTTAATTCCATTGTTTATGCATTTTCCTACCAAATGCGCTTGATTTTGGGAATTAAGTATATGAAAAGATTAAGGATACTACGCGTCATTTGAAGTAAAAACTAAGGCAGATTATGCAGTATTATTTGGAAGTTAATACAGCTGTATTGTCACAAATTAAAACGTTCGAAAGTATTGTCATATATTGTGCCTGTGTGCCCTGCTAAATATATGACGTGATGATTCCGCCAATTAGAGAGTAGTGATTTATCAATCGGACCAATAATACACGAAACCCGTACTAGCGGTCTTGAGTATTTATCAGTCCTGCTTTCTGCCTAGCTCAGCTAGTTAAGTCCAGAACACCAATAACAGCCTCTGCAATATGAAACACACTGGGTTTATATACCAATCAAACTGACCACATCGTACCATAAAATAGAAAATAACATTTGTACAAGATTTAGTTAAATGTGGCTGTGAATAGGGGGAACAGTAATTAATGGACAGGGGATAACTCAAGAATGGTAAATCGTATAATAATAGTCTATAGGTCAACATAAAGCTTATAATAAGAGGGATGCGAATATGAATAGTTTAGCTACTTAACAATTATACAATAAAAATATACACATAGCGTTGGTCCATAAATGGATGCCAAAGTTACCATTCATAATTCCCTTCGGGTTATATCAAGTATCACATTAAAGTATGATGAATAGTGTCATACTGAGAACGGTGGCATTTTATTTGTATCTTTTAATGTTGTCAGTTAATGAGCCATGAAGTAAAACGAAATCACTGTCTGTCATGTTCAACACCTTTTAGTTTTATATATGATAAGTGTCATGTTATATAAGCTTCATTAATGAGTGGAAGGGAGAACAAGACTTAACTGCATGGTTTTCTATTCACTTAATTGAGTCACTAAACAATAACGCGATGACGTTTGAAGCGAAAAGTACTGGGTTCGAGTCCCAGAGTGAACATCAACTCTGAGATGCAGGCACATCCAGCTGACGAGTCCCAAAAAGGACGAGACGCGCGTCCTGGATTCCACTGCTAGCCACTATCCATCTCTGCTTACAATACTTGTGAATTAAGGCTATATCGAGGCAATACGCACAGTATGCACATATGCCAATTAGAGACTGACCAGTTGCAGTCCTAAACATCAATGGGAAGATTCAAACAAACAATACTAAGTGAATTTAATAATTATGATGAATTATCTTACTGAGTTACTTAGCTAAGTGGTCATGATGTGACTCTTATCGGTATAGTTTATTCAGCATTAGGTACTGAGTAGCATAACATCATCTGCACCATACTTATCAAATTGATGTCAGCCAATTCAAGGAGTACTTTGTCCTATTTTTCGTATGAAAGCTGAAAGTAAACAGATTTGCACTAATGATTAAGCCTCCAGATATTTTGCACAGCTTGTATGTATTAAATAGCTGAGTGTAATTGACTACGAATCACAAACATTATTGGTCTTTATTAATAAGGTATACTTGTAATTTCATGAAAATCTATTCGATGATTCAGAGATAAGAAATCATTTTTATAATCCGACTACGAACTTCACCCGATCACACAAGCAAGTGGCTTTCAGGACTCAGTGGCTGAGTGGATAACGCGATGACGTTTGAAGTGAAAGATACTGGATTTGACTCCCAGAGTAAACATCAACTTTGAGATGCAGTTACATCCAGCTGACGAGTCCCAAATAGGATGAGACGCGCGTCCTAGATTCCACTGCTAGCCACTATCCATCTTTGCTTATGATATCTTTGATCTCATATTTTGACCAAATATTTATATTTTAAATAGAGAGTAATTTATTGCTGAAATGTGTTTATTCAGTAGTCAGAAAAAAATCTATTCATTTTCATAAACTTTCAGTGATGCTATAAATAAAAATTTTTATAAGAAAACGGAAAATAGCAATAATAGTAACAATAATAATTCACATGGAACAATTTCTGAATGTGAATCCAAACGTCGGGAATCAGTGATCGATGTGAATCGTAGAAAACAAAGAGAATTGATGGGAAAACAGCGAGTGAGTTCATTTTTCCATATCTATATGGGTCTTCCTTATGTATATAATCCTTTGATATGACAGAGATCTACAATCGGTAGATAAGTAAACCATTGACAGTGCATATTATCAACTGTGGAAATATGTAAACACATTGAGGATGACAAATAATGCTTAAAATTGCTTTATCATAGCATAAGACTCCCAGAACTGCACATTCGCGATCCCACCAGGAGTCAAACCAGGAACCGTCTAGTCTCCAAGAGAATGCTTAAATTTCAAACCACCTATTTGCCATTCAATGGCTTACATTTTTAAATTCAGTCAATACCGAAGCGGAAAATGGTTGCGTCATATCAGAAAAACTCAGGAGTCAGGAACGTAAACTATTAGATACTTACTCAGTTGTCTGAAAGTTAAGTTTTCAGTGCGAGATCCAAACATATTTGGTTCAAACTACCGTTGGGTCTTTAATGTGCACCAATGAGAGTATCATACTAGTATGAAACAACTGTCTAGTGCTTACTGGTATTCGGTGGTAGTTTTTATCTAGGGTCACTCCATGATGTATATCATAGAACTCAACAATCTTCAAAAAACGCCTCTCACGAACTGACTAAAATTGGAAATGTAAACTATTAGATGCTGACTCCTTAATTTAAAGATAACGTGGTTGGTGAAGAATGTGTACAAATATAAGAAATAAAATGCATAAGAACGATTTTTCTTCTGTCCGCCTGTTATATCTGGACGACGTATAAGTGAATGGTAACCGCTAGGATCTATTCATGGATTATAATTATATATATCCTCATTGTATAACTGTTAAGTAACTATATTATATGTATACTCATATTCCTTTTATTATGAGCTTCCATTTGACCTATTGACTACTACTATACGATTTTCTATCTTTAAGTTATTCCTAATGTATTAGTTACAGTCTTTCATATCCATAGCCACTTTTTGGACAGGTCTTGTACAAAGGTGATTTTCTGTCTTATGTATGATGCGGTCTGATTTATTTGTATATAAACTGTGTATGTCTGGAACATATGTTTGTATAACGGAGGCTGGTGTTGGTTTTCTGGACTGAAGTAAATGGGTTAGGCGAGAAGCTACCATCTTTGAGGTCCATAAGAACTCAGAGTTGAATCTAGGCTGCTTGTACTGATTTATGAGTCATTCGCCTAGTCAATAAGTTGGTGTTCAAATTGGTGATCGTATCACGTGATAATTTACAGACCATAAGGAAATAACACCTATCTGAACTAAACATTCTAGTCACCACTACTCTGTCAGTCATCTGATTTTTATAAAGCTTAATACTCTATTCAATTATCATAATACATCATAACACTTTTGAATAATTAAGCCTTAGTTACATTGTATTGGTAATGTGAGCATCAACACTGGGTCAATTCAGCTGATTACTACCATAAAAGGCATAGTGTTATATCTAAAGCTTTGATTCTTGCTATGCCACGTACTACTAGACTACTTGAACGATCGAACCCGCAACGTCGCACGAGAGAAGACAGAAGACTAGTAAGTAGGAATTTTATTCCCCAAAACAGTGTCAAATATGGTACAAAAATCTCATGTATTTATAGTTTTTTGGCTGAAAGTAGATCATTATTTCGGACAGCCAATAGGCACAAAGGGGGTCATTCTTATCCATCCAATAGGGAAGCTACACGTCGACATTCTGGAATGTTCCCCTAGTGGTGATTGGATGGGATATCTTCGGCTCTTTCTGGGCTTCTTGAGGCTTCCTAGAGTTTGCCAACGAGCCATCCTTACACATAGCCATGCCTTATCCGTTCCATCAGTAATCGCCGTATGAAATATCACTGATATGGAAAATAAAGCAACACAAAAGCATCTACCCATAAAACGTATCTTTCAACAATCAAGTACGATGAATTTGTTTCTTGTTTAACAATACTAGCTACTGCAATTCATTAAACTAACAGAGAAAAATTTAACCAATGCTCAATTTGCGTCCATTCATGAACTATCATAACAATATGAATGGAGGTAAATCTAAATACCGAGTTCAAAATAGTAAGATACACTTAACCTGGATATAAGTCTGTATCTATGTTATTCACTAGATTATACATCTGAATCATACTACTTTAGATTCTTCAAAATGAATCATTATTGAGGATCATTGCACTAAATATACTGATATTATTAAGACTGTATCATGACCACTGTATTCTTCTTATTATTGTTATTATTATTATTAGTTAGAAGCTAGAAACAAAATAAAAGAACAAGGTTGGAAACAGTTATTAGATCATTCACCTCTATGTATTACACCTGCTGTTAATGAGAAAAATATGGTAAGTGGTTTCTATAATTCAAGTGAATCTATTAGATTAACAATTTAGTATTACATAAAAGAAGGGGTTCGAATCCCGTGGGTCGGGATCATGAATACGCACGGTTGAAAGGAGTCCAACAATAGAACGAAACGGCCGTCTAGTGCTTCCAAGTTTTCCATAATGGTATAACTTCAATTGACTCATGATCTCAACTATTAAATTATTCGTCTAAACTATCAATCTATTCGGTTTGAGTTAGTTATCAAGTTCTCAATAAGTATGTCGTTCCATGAACTTTGTACATTTTATTCGTCATTTCTGGCTTGACAACATTGGTATGTTCATAGTAAATAATTGCGGACAACTTCAGATTCTTGAAATGAAATTACTAATAAAATTTACACTTAACTATAAAACATTGATCTACTGACTAAATTGAAAAAAATGACCAAAAAGTGCACACTTATTGAACAATTGAAAGGTTATGGATAATCTCAGAGCATTTTTCTCAGAACGGCATAATGAAAATGAGAGAAAATTAACAAAAAGATGAATTTTTCATAGTTGAAATCATGAGTCAATTGAAGCTAGACCACCATGGAAAAACTGGAAGCACTGGACGGCCGTTTCGTCCTATCATGGGACTCTTCAGCAGTGCGCATCCACGACCTTGCCTCGCGAGATTCGAACCCACATCCTACCAGTCTCGCGCCAGAGAAAGAGGATAATTATAGGTATAGTGTTGTAGAGATTATTTTCATTGTTTTAAGATCACGGACCAATTTAAGTTGGATAACCGTTGACTTCAGTAAAACTTAGAAATTTCCACAACTCTATACTGATAATTATTATGTGCTAACTAGTGACTGACCTCGAGAGGTGATACCTGGAGTTTCAGTGAGAAGCTGTGACAAGTTGAGTTCAATCATGTGAGGAAGTTATTCACCGAAGATAATGAAAGATGGTTGTATAATATCGTGAATTTATTGAAACTAGACTTGTGCACCCCTATATCCCGGGTAAGCGGTCATATTGTTAAGAGTCCACAGACCTGAATGACCCACTATCATGTAGTCATGGCTACTTACTTCTGAAAAGTACCATACTAAGACCAGAAAGCTGTACATTACTTCCAGATGTTCAATAGTTGTCTAACTTAAATCAGTTCAAGATTTTTTTAAACAAATATGTAGATCAAATACACTTGATTCATTGTAATAGATTTCCAAAAAACATACTACTCAATTGATCTCATCATATCTTATGAAATTTTTAGGATTTTTAACGATGGGTTCGGTGTAGAAATGTTTTCCTATACATATCTTTAGCGTCATAACGTAGAGAACTTGACAAACATTTCATCGGTTCAAGTCCCTATATCATATTGGCAAAACAAGATGAGATTATAAAGACAAATACCAAGCCATTAGTAGTATCAATGATACTAAAAAGATTAGGTATGGTGGATATGATGCAAAAAGAGATTAAAAAAGTCCGTGGAATGGGAACAGTACAAGATTGTTAAGAAATTCAGAGTTAAGAGGAGACTAAAGAAGATATAAATCTGCGCCATATCAACCAACATCTCCAGCGATTGATTAGACAATCAAGCAGACCCCAACCAGGTAGTTATTACTTACCTATACGGTTAAGTCCAATAGTCAATGACTTGATTGACTGATTCCATGTTTCGGTTTTGTTTCTCCTAGCTTTCTTCTAAATTACTCCCGCATGGCCTCATTAACAACTAAAATTTAAGACATTAGGCTTGCGAAGACTAATGAGTACTGTACAAACACTTCGTTCTAACTTTCGAATTCCCTAACAGTGCATACTTATAACGTCACTTAAGAATCTAGCTCAATACTTTTGACTCTTATGGTTAGTACAATGTCTTTAGACCAGACTTCGTTTGTATTTTTCTAGGTGAATATAATTGATGAAAATCCCAAAATAAAAGATGTATATTACAAACCAACTATCCATTCAACTAATCAATCTTATGACTGTAATCCTTCTTCATCACCAAGTGTAATTGTAGCTGATGCATTTACAAAATACAAACAAGAAAGAGATCGTATACAACAAATAAACTGTAAAGATTATGATAATTATAATTGTAAGTTTCTTTATTTATTGTATAGTCAAGTGTTTTGTACGATTTATAAGCTAATTGTTTTTTGGGGGGAATTTCGGAACAGATGTTCCGCACTTTTTTTGGAATTTGAGTCTCCAAAAGCCTCAAGAAAGGACTCTATGTAGTCAGTAACTTAGTCTGGACGCCAGACGTATGCTTTCGTCTTCTAGTTTCCTCAAAAATACCCTAAAGTTATTTGGAGATAGTGAGTAGAACTTTTATGGAAGAGGCTATAAGAATATGGCCTTTCATGACTACCTCAAGAGAGCGAGTGGGATCTCTGTAACTTCGGTAAGATCAGGATGCATGGTAATGCGAAATAATCATATGGATGATCTAGTTTGGGATGAACGAAGTCAATCAATACAAAGTACAAAATAATATTGGCACATAAAACATAGAGAAGGATAAAGAGCTCATGGGTCTGGAACGCTGCAACTACTTCTGGAACCTGTCACCTAGGATCCCCAGTCAAAATCTCTGCACCCGATGACATAGTTCATACTAACATTCGCTGATATTGTGAACTAACGATTTATAAGGGAATACCTTTCACCATTTAAACAACTAAGTCGACATTTTATCTACTTAAAAAATCCTCATAAACATATGATCACAAAATTAACTAAGAAAGAAGTCAGTTAGTCAATTAGTCGAACGCAACGCAGAACCTGACATATAGCTTCAAGCAACTGTGACCGATTAGAATAGTGAGATGAAATTGTCAGAACAAATCCCAGAGTAGGCTAGGCAGTAACAGTATTAGTGATAACAAAAAATACTAGGCATTCGAAATACAATTCGAGAAGAGAATACAAATTAGTGTATTGAAGGATTCAGAAGCTTAGAATTTGTCACATTTGTCATTGAAAAACGTTTTGAGCTATGTCGTTCAATGTTTCTAACCACTGGTTACAATAATCACGAAAATCCCAAACAGGTAGTCTACACTAATTAACATGGCTCAGTCATTGACTTCACTGACTGATGCCTTTTCTTAGTTTGGCCGCTTCTACCTTTCTTCTAACCTACTGCTACATCGGTCGTCACTGCCCGTCGATTAGTCGGCGGATGGACATATTCAGAAAGTGGAAGTTCAGGGTTGTTATTGAAAACAAAAGAAATAACATGTAATAGAGTTTCAGTAAGAGAGAGGTTATATCCAAGTACTGTTAGAGGTATGAGTAAGTTTGACACCTCACTGCTATCTAGGATATTTTTTCGAAAGATCTGAAAAAGAAACCGGGTAAGAAGTGGCTTTGAAGGCTGGTGAGCGTAAAAATAGTGCCCAAGAAACAACTACTTGAGGCCAGTTACACACGACCTTTTTCTAGTAGTTTTAGACGAGTTCCCTCCTTACTTGTAATACCTTTACCACCAACGAGGGGAAGTAATTATAATAGGCGGAGTATACTATCTCTAAATTTGATCTTTTCTAACCTTTTCCTTTGGTTGTGAGATGATAACATTTCTGCAGATGCTGGCTTTCTGTAAGAGACACCTTACTGTTATCAAAAACCTATAAAATTGGCTGTATGACTTCACCATAGGATCATGAGTTTATTGCTTCCACTTTTACCGTTTATAATGACCGCATACGTTCTATTCATTCTTTTTTAAACAATATTTGATATGTATTGGTTTTAATTGTTCTATTATTCTAATTATCCTTAACGTAAGGTGTTAAACATTCGGAAGTTATAACCTCCAAGCCAATCGATACAATCTCGGTATCGATTCCTTCACAATCTCTTGCAATCGGAATAGTATCAACAACACCACAAACACCATCAACACCTCAGATCAACATAAAACCGTCTTATCTACAACCATGTCAAGCTGTTCTACCGATGAAACCGAATGATATGTGCCCTTTACTCTATCCATGTAACAAAGAAAATAATATTACTACTATTGACGGCAGTAACATTCATGATAAAATCAATATTATGAACAATGGTAATAAGAACAATAATAGTACTGATGATGTTATAAGTGATCAATGTCTCAGTGAAAATGACAAATATGAAGACAATAAATATCAACCAAGTACGTTTTCATTCTTTTTTATTCAGTATAGAATGTCTGAGATGAGAAATAAAGTTTCCACTTTTGGTCATTTGCCCGCTTATCTAGTAGATGAGTACTGTATATCAGAGGGTAATCGTCATTGGATACTTCATTTTAAGTCCTAAATGTCACATCATTTATATTTTATTAATCTGGATATTCAAATACGCTCCATTGACATTTTCATAACAGAAGGGGTTTTGTGGAGAATTTAGCATTTTCATAGTTGAAATCATTAGTCAATTGAAGCTAGACCACCATGGAAAACCTGGAAGCACTGGACTTGTTCACAGTCATGGCACGCACGAAACAGACTGCTCGCAAGAATACAGGTGGGAAGACTCCCAGGAAGCAACTAGCCACTAAAGCTGCGCGGAAAAGTGCGCCGGCTACAGGTGGTGTTAAGAAGCCACATCATTATCGTCCTGGAACAGTAGCGTTACGTGAGATCCGTCGTTACCAAAAACCAAACGAGCTGCACATCCGTAAACTACCCTTCCAGCAATTGGTTCGGGAGATTACGCAGGACTTTAAGACCGATCTACGTTTCCAAAGTTCAGCAGTTTCTGCTCTTCAGGAGGCAAGCGAAGCTTATCTTGTTGGCTTTTTCGAGGACACCAACTTATGTGCCATCCATACCAAACGTGTAACCATTGTGCCAAAGGACATCCATTCAGAATATATATTTTCTTCTGGATCTATGTCATTAGATCACTTGCCTATTCACAGTTACATAATATACCCTTGTGGGCCAGGGTAATTTTGCATTGATTTTCAGGAGAACCAGACAGTTGTGGATAACCGAAAATGCTTAAACTGATAGATCATCCAATAAATGAATAAAAAAATGACCAAAAGCGCTGGCTGTAATACACACTGACAAAGTAGGGCGTAAAAGATTTATTAGTTAATGAAATCCTACAGTTTAAACGATACTGTATATCAACGAACCAATGATGATCAAGTTTAATGACATCATAGTTTCACTGTAAAATTCAAACATTATCCCAAGTACTTATTCAATAAAGGATTAAGTTGTGGAATATATGATTAAATTACAACTCCGACTGGAGTCCCTCTGTGACTGCTGCCGATCCTAAGCCCGATTAAAGGAGAAGTGTTAGACATGGAGTTAGTGACCCTATCCCGTAGAAAACTGACTCACTAAAAAACGCTAAACAGAAAAGAATTTTGATTACATTACACTAAATTTCCATTGTTTTGATAGAAATGGTTTTCAGACACTATATGGGCCTCAACGCTACAATCTGAATAGTACAGCTCAATTCTGTGACGCAACCACACAGGTACCAGACACCCTAGTGGACCATTCGCACCATTCATATACACATTCACATCACATGTATAATTATTCCGATAAGTGATAGAGTAAATCAATTATACACAGCATGAACAGGCCAAAGTTGAGTCATTCCGCTTACAAGACAGTCAAACTCATTACTGTTAGCAATGGCAACATGCCTTACAATGTTCCAATGACAATAGCCCTTGAGAACACTGAAAAGCAACCACCAGTATGAATGAAATCGATTAACCAGCAAACCAACTTTCCACATGAACAGTCAGCAAAACTTGCCAAAGTAATGCCGAACCATCCTTAATGTCAATGGTGAACCTCCATTCTCACATAAGACCTTCAACTCTACATGGCAAGGTCACTTGCCTATAGATTAAAAATGGTAAAATGTCTATCAACAGTTACATGAAAGCCCATAAATAGATAGGACAATTTACCAATACAATGAAATATTTATTCAATTAAAATAGAGGTATTTATTCATTATATATTTGTTCCGACAGGTCAGACTCCCCGAGTATTCCCCTTGTTCTATTAGATTCTTTTATGGAAACCATATATGGTCCAGAAAACGTTTTTCTACTATGATGGAATAAATTCTTGTAGCGGAAGTTTCCTGAAGTTGCCCCCACCTCCTTCATCTTATTCTTACTTATTATGCAACTTTGTTTTTGTCTTCATGTTTTCTTTTCATTTAGTCTATTCAAAGCCGTACGAATCAAATTTACGTAGAAATGAACAAATTCAATCAGCAATTAAACAAACCAAATTAGTTGAAGATTTTATCTCTGTTAGACAACAAGCTGCAATGAATCGTGCACGTGGTGCTGGTCATATTATGGGTGTAGCTGATATATTAGGCGGTTCACCATTTGTAAATCTTAACGAAAGAGGTAATCTAATTATCATTGTTAATTAACAGCTTAGCTATAAAGTGAAAATTTTAACTTTGAATTAGCCAATAAAACGTTTCAGTTTCCCAATGTAGCTTCATGGATGCGCATCGCTAAGAAACGAAGCAGCCATCCAGTGCTTCCAGGTTTTTTAATGGTGGCTTAACTAAGATCATCTCTCCAATTATATTGTAAAAGTCATTAAATATATGGGCTCCCGGAGTAATGACCGGCATTGAAAATGGATTCTTGAAATTCCTACGAGAAGTCATGACTGCATATTAATTCTGCTTCTCTTAATTCTAAGCTACTCTAATTCCTATGATGATCTTCAGCGTATGTTTATATTCACTGGAAATACAATAACGTTGAGTAAACCGAAATCGGGTCTCAGCCTGTTTAATGCCCAAACATTTTTATTTTAAAGTAAACGTTATACTACTTACAATTAGTAAGTACTAAAAAATAATTTAAAACAATTCACATCTTCAGTAAGCTTCACGAATTCTTCCTACATTTGTTAGTTTATTTATTGTTCGGTTAAATGTGTTGTTCTAGCTAGTCAGTAACCAATAAGACGAAGATATTTTATGTAATTGTCCCTTGAATGTTTTTTTTGAGTGTTTGGTCACGTCAAAGTATAGACGGATTTCTACAGATCAACGTATCTTCAATTTCATGTTAATTGGCAGAATCATTTATCTTTAAGCTATAAATTGTGTAATATTGTAGGAGACCCAAAAAATTCCTCGAAAAAATTCCAAAAGAGCTATGAAAACCATGGGAAGCATTTTATCCGATCGGTAACTCCTAGAAAGTGAAGAGCCACGTGTCGAATCACTGAATGGATGATTACTTATCCTACTACTATGTTTAGAAAGGTTCCAGAACTTTCTAGAAGCCCATAGCCGTCTGAAATGCTATGAATACCCCAGATTTTTTGTACATAAACTAACCTTGATGTAACGTTTACTTAGTATTACTTGTTTGAATCTTCCCATTGATGTTTAGGACTGCAACTGGTCAGTCTCTAATTGGCATATGTGCATACTGTGCGTATTGCCTCGATGTAGCCTTAATTCACAAGTATTGTAAGCAAAGATGGATAGTGGCTAGCAGTGGAATCCAGGACGCGCGTTTCATCCTATTTGGGACTCATCAGCTGGATGTGCCTGCATCTCAGACTTGACGTTTACTCTGAGATTCGAACCCAGTACTGTTCTCTTCAAACGCCATCGCATTATCCACTCAGCTACTGAGTCCAGATAGTCACTTGATTGTGCAATCGGGTGAAGTTTAAATTCACTTAGTATTACTTGTTTGAATCTTCCCACAGCTGACGAGTCCCAATTAGGACGAAACGCGCGTCAAACTGGATTCCATTGCTAGCCACTATCCATCTTTGCTTACTTGATGTAAAGTGTTCTTTTCATATTTCGCGCCTTTTCTCTCATGTTGTCATTTAGAATTAGCCTAGGATTATTAGAAGAGCTTAGGGAACGGATGCAACCGTTCAATCAGAAGATTTATCAAATATCTTTTTCTAATAATTTCAGTACCAAAAATGTTATTGTAGCCTTTCCAATGTTGTTGTATCACATTTGGTTTTTATAACTTTTAAAATCTTTCATCATTTTTCAAATATAACTTAAGTGTCTTGTTCATTTATACATTACATAGGACGTATACTAGAACATCAAAGAGAGGTAAGTAGCAATGAAACATATTAAAGTTGTCATGTTGGTTTTTAAAGAAATTCGCATAGTTATGATTCTTTGAAGGGGTTGTTGTGTGTATTCTTTTGATTTGTAAATGATATTGGTTACAGGCTGACTTCAATTGACGTGTCATTATAAACTATGATTCACTGAACAGATATTTGATCATTATTTATGATTCTTTAAGTGTCAGCACGTACAAACTCACAAGGGATCGAAACTCAGCCGTTCACATTTCAGTAGGCTCTTAACAACTAAAAGCATTAGTTCGATAGCCAATGGTATGCATTTTCTACTTCAATCAATTTTTGATATAGCACAATGGTGAACTGAATTTAGAGATATATAAAGTAGGGTAATTCTTCTCTTTTCTTTTGTAGAGACCACTGGTAGACTAGAAAATAACTACCTTTGACTAGTTGAATTAAAGATTCTTTAGATCGCTTTTTGGTTTTAAGTAGCTGCAAGTAGTCAGTAGGAGACACTAAATCTAAGCCTCGTGCTAAATTCTACTCTTTACCAAGGTATATTTGCCGTCTTACTAGCTAATACTTCTTATGGTATTAGAACCAGTGTTACCTAACTTCTACGATAAACATGAAAAACAAATAAGCCTAAATCACTTCGTCTTATTTTGAACTATTTCAAATTTCTTCTGTAATACATTAACAACAATTATGATATGAGGGGATATATGAGGGAGATATCAACTCACTGAAGACATTGGTGAAATGGTTACTCAACTTCGTGGATTGGTTGAGGTTAGACATTAAAACCATCGGATGCCGGTTGGCTCAGTGGTCTATCAGTTAAGTGCTCTTGCGCGAGACTGGTAGGTCTTGGGTTGGAATCTCGCGATGCGGGATCGTGGATGCGCACTGCTGAGGAGTCCTACAATAGGACGAGACGGCCGTCCAATGCTTCCAGGTTTTCTATGATGGTCTAGCTTATGATATGAATCAAATAATTTACACATAAGAAATCTCAGAATAATTGTATTACACATCATATTCTTCTTTTTCATATTCTCCACCAGTTAAAAGCTTTGGAAGAGAAACGACAAAAGTTCGAAGCATTAAAAGTAAGTACGTTTTTTTATTGAAACTACATTGGGTTAAATATATATTCACCATAATTTGAAATCAACAAAAGCTCTAATGAAATCATATGACTGTTAAATAAACTTACTCAAAGCGTAAACTTCATCAAGATAAATTGTTAGTAAATAAGTAACCTGATACTGTTATTGAGAGAAGAGTGATGTCTCTGTAGTTACCACACTTGATGAGATCGCCTTTCTTTGGTATTTTGAGTAGAAGTCCTTCTTTCTGGTCTGTTGATAGTTGTTCTTCACCCCAAATCTTGCTGAAGAGAAAGTGGAGTATCTTTGCAGTTACAAATATCAAGACAGTTCTACTATATGAGACGGAAACCTGGAGAACTACGGAAGCCATCATTCAGAAGTTACAGGTGTTTATTAACAGTTGTTTATGCAAAATACTTAGGATCCGTTGACCAGAAACTATCAGCAACAACTTATTGTGGGAGTGAATAAACCAGATTACAGCGGAGGAAGAAATCAGGAAGAAGCGGTGGAAGTGGATAGGACACACATTGAGGAAAGCAGCCAACTGCGTCACATGACAAGCCCTCACTTGCCATCCTGAAGGCTAAAGGAGAAAAGGAAGACCAAAGAACACATTACGCCGAGAAATGGAGACAGACATGAGAATAATGATCGAAAATTGAATAGAACTAGAAAAGAAGGCCCAGGACCGAGTAGGTTGTAGAATGCTGGTCGGCGGCCCATGCTAGTTTGTGGGTAATAAGCGTAAGTAAGTAAGATATTGTTGTTAATAAACCTGATTACTAAATCCCGGTTTTCAATCCGACTAATAGATGACATTATCGTAACTACCTTTTCAAAGTCCTACTAGTTTTGATTAGCTGTTGACTGTCGAAATTTTTTCGCGGATACATATAGATTAGACTTATTAGTGCAACAGAAACACAACATAAAAATCATCAGCCTAATTAAGATTTTCCTTAGTTCAAACTTGAAGACATGGCTTATGAATGTAAATGCCATGTGTTGATTAAAAATATATAATCACCGGTGTCACCATTAAAAATACAAATACATAGAACAACCAATAGGATTACAATAAGCTTAGCAAATGCCATGTGCTACTCACTCAGACCTGTATTAGTTCATCTAAATGCTTGTGTTGATCTTCTTTCACGTGGATGTTTGATAACGTTATAAATGTGAGTGAGTGTATATTACATTGCATGTTTATAATATGACTTGTGGTGGCTGGTACCATGACAAGGCCATACAGGTTATTCTAGTTTCTAGACAGACCAAATTGTACATTATTGTGAAGCCAAATGTTGACCTTGTCACTCACTTACTCGCTTATAAATGGTGACTGTTTTTATATGATGGTGTGTGTGTGTGTGTTATTGGCTTATTGCGTTGATTGAGTGTCTGTAATTTATTTTGGTCATGCTTTATCAAATGGAGTTGGCTCATTCTCCTTCTTGATTGCTTGTGATTTGGTGTGGCTTCGCTCTCTCTCTCCTCCTCCTCCTCTTATGGTTTCGCTAAGTGTATTTTCAGATGAATAAGTGTAAGAAGTGCACGTATTGGAACTTGCTTCATTCTCGTATTTAACTTATTATCTCACATTGTTCGCGTAGATGATTTAAGTCAATAATATTATACGAATATTTGTGTCATGTAGATTTTGATAAATTATTCATACGACCGAATTGGAATTAGATAACGGGGCACTTATAATGGTGCGCCCTTCGATATCATCATCGTCCATTCTATTTGGCGTCAAAATAAGGAGCCACTAATTTCTACCTATATGTTGATAGCATCGTATTATTCTAATGATAATCATAACGTAGGTGAGACTATTTAGTGAATGAATCCCAGGTATGATGAAGCGTGAATTTCAAGTCAGATTATTGATTCATCAATGAAAGAAATAACTTCTCACAATGTGTAAATGTTTCTAGAAATAAAATCCGGTCATTGTTATCAACATTTATTCAGGCAATAATGCCCTTCAAATATATGTCACTCAACATTGTATTACTTACGCCTGTTACTCCTAATGTAGCATAGGCAGCCTATCAGCATTCGCCAACCCACCCTGCACTGCTCCTTCTTTTCTAGTTCTATCCAACTTTTGTTCATTATTCTCATGTCTGTCTCCATTTCTCGGCGTAATGTGTTCTTTGGCCTTCAGGATTCCATGTGAGGTCTTGTCTTGTGACGCAGTTGGGTGACTTCCTCAATGTATGTCCTATTTACTTCCAGCGTTTCTTCCTGATTTCTTCCTTTTCTGAAATCCGGGTTGTTCTCTCCCACATTAGAATGTTGCTGATAGTGTCTGGTCAACGGATTCGAAGTATCTTGCGTAGTTAACTGTTAATAAACACCTGTATCTTCTGCATGATGGTTTTCGTAGTTCTCCACATCTCCGCCTCATACAGTAGAACTGTCTTGACATTTGTGTTGAAAATTCTGATCTTTGTGTTGGTTGACAATTGTTTTGAGTTCTGGATGTTCTTCAGTTGTAAATATGCTACTCTTGCTTTGCCGACCCTCATCCTCACATCTGCATCTGATCCACCGTGTTCATCATTGTATACTTCAAGAATATTGTTACTGAAATATCTTGGCAATGATGATTTGTCCAATCGTTTTTTATCATTTCAAATATTTCCTGTTTTTTTTGTTTTTATATATTAGAAACAAGCAGAAGAACGTGCTCGACTATTAAAAGAACACCTAGAACGACGTAAGAAGCAAGAGAAAGTTTTCGAACTAGAAAGAAAACATCAACTTTTCAGGGTAAAGTAAACAGAAGAGATTAGATATGTTTATCTAATAATCGTATATTTAATATGCGGATATGATGTGGAATCTGAGCCTGTATTCCTTTCTAATTGGGACTCGTCAGCTGGATGTACTTGCATCTTAGTATTGATATTCACACTGAGCTAGTTAGGGTAGGTATTGTGGTCTAGTTGTTATGTCAATATAAACATTGGAATTCAGGCACATCCGGTTATAGAATTTCAAGTAGGACGAAACGAATGTGTTGAATTACAGTGCCAGCCATATACCGAAAATTTACTTAAAACTTTTAACCAAAGGATATAACGAGTCAGTTCATTCAGGATGCACATACGGCAACAGAAACTGATCAATCAACTGCCGTCCTGAATATTAACAAAAGGGAAAGAGGATCTCCTCTGAACTGTTTGATATCATTTGGCGACTACTTGTAATCTCCAGGAATTTTGTATCACATAACGACAGTTAAGATAAATAGAAATTCATTTTGAAATGTAAACTGATGTAATTAGTACAACCTATGTAGTGAATAGAGTCAGTCAAAGGATGAGAGCAGAATATACAGTAATAGAAAGTGGAGACAGGAAATAATGACGAGTAGTCATCTTTAATGACAAGAATGCAATCTCTTTGATTGATTGTTGAATAGAGACGAGCCACATCATGGTCATATTAAGTTTGAGTACTAGACGTCTATGTAAATGTTAATAACCAGTTTAATTAAGGATAAAAACTAATGTGTACCTTTTGGATGTGACAGTGAAAATAAACAGATTTTCTTATCAGAAAGGGGTTTTGTAGAGATTTAGTATTTTCATAGTTGAAAGCGTGAGTCAATTGAAGCTAGACCACGATGGAAAACCTGGAAGTACTAGAAGGCCGTTTCGTCCTACTATAGGACTCCTCAGAAATGCGCATCCACGATACCGTACTCGCGAGATTCTTAATTAGTTTTTTGGGCTTGTGAGATCAGACCGTAAAATAGAAAAGCAGTTGATTGATTCATTTCGAATACTGATTAGCTAGCATCGATTGTCTATCTAGTACCAATATCATCCGGCTAATCAATGACAAACTTAATGTAGGATAACGGTCGGAAATAATGCTAGATGATTATTGGTTTAGAATGAAGTTTCCCACTGTTGTCTGCCCGATAATCAGATAGAGAACAATTCAGAAAACAGACAACTTCTGACTATACAGTCCAAATTTGTGAATCAATTATGCAATAATATGGAGAAAAACTACAACCACGCATCCACAGAATTAGGAAATTACATTATTGAGAATAACTGCCCTACAAGTAGAAGAGAACTGGATGATAGACCATCAATCAATCAACTCTAATTTAGGAAACGTAAGACACAACATCATTTTATGCATCAAAAGAAAGCTTACAAGAAAGTAAATATAAAAAGACAATAGTTTGGGTATTTAATAATTTTATACAGTTGAAATCATGAGGTCGATTGAAGCTAGACCACCATGGAAAAAACCTGGAAGCACCTGAACGGGCCGTTTCGTTCTTATTGTGGGACCCCCTCAGCAGTGCGCATCCACGACCTCGCCTCACGAGATTCGAACCTAGGACCTACTAGTCTCACAATAGGACGAGACGGCCGTCCAGTGCTTCCCAGGTTTTTCCTTGGTAGTCTAGCTTCAACTGACTCATGCTTTCAACTATGACTAATGATTGACAACTGCAGGAGAAATACGACAATATACATTATCTAAGGGATAGTGTTCAAGGGATAATAATGAATATCACAATATGGAAAGTGGTTTTTTTCAGAAACAGGCTAATTGTAATGATTTTTTCATTTCCATTGAAGCTTGAACAGTTTGAGAGATTTTGTACGCCACAATGTAAATTGGATCAGAAACCGATAGAACACAAGTATGTCAATCCAAGGTTAGTTTAAAAATGGAAAGCAGTTACTTTATATAACTAAATACACTTTGTAAAGATTAGTGTACATTTTGAAATTGTCAAATTCCCGTGACTAGTTTGTTAGATGAAAGAACAACCGTCTTTTTAATGGTAACCGAGTCCATCCGCAAAACCAAATTCGAATAAGTCTTCATAACGTCGAAACCACATATCAAATGTGACATTGGATTCAAGATCGTAATGAAACTCAGAGATACTTCTCGCGAGACCACCAAATAAAGGTGCAGTAGTTACAGAATTAGAAGTGCTTGTTTGAGTGTTAGGCGTGATTTTTGCATCTGTTAACATCTGGATAAGTTTCAGCTTCTGCTCAAGCAATAATTTCACTTTTAAGGGATCCATGTTTACACCAGCATCGTCGCTAATTTTGTTATATTTGAAGCGATTACGAGTTTCCTAATCGAAGAACGAACAAAGACTCTGTGACCAAAGACCAATAAGCTAGCTATTCCGACACGTCTCAGACCCGCTAACTAGAGTGAAAAATCCAAGTTCGAAGTGAGAAAATATATTACGCAAGCAGGCAGAAGCACAAGCGATCACAACAGCATAAAATTCTCCTTGGGATGCGTTACAAAATAGCATACTAAAAGACACAACGAGCCAATAGCGTCTAAGATCCTTCCAAGTGGGAAATATGATATGAAGGTGAAAATGAGCACCTTTTCCGCGAAAACAAGGAATTCAAATTTTTAACGTAAAATTACAAAATTAAGGTGTTATATCTTGAACTTAGATTCTTAGTATGTCGCGTAATACTTGAGCACTAGAACACTAGAACCCCCCCAAGTCGCAAAATCAGAAGACAGAAAACAAGTAGAAGGAATGTTATTCCGGACCAGTGTTAATTATGGTACAAAACTGTCAGGTATTTATAGTTTTTAGTAGAAACGAAATCATCATTATAGTTATCCAATCCGCACACAGGTAGTTATCAGCATTGTCCAATAAGGAAGTTACATGTAGTAATTCTAGAATATTCTTCCAAAAGCTGATTGGATGGAATATGTTCGGCTTCTTCTGGGCTTCTTAGAGCTTCCTTAACTTCACCTGTGGACCATCCTCACATAGGGCATTTACCAAGTGAGTTCTAGGGATCTAACGTCCCAAACAATCTATAATTTTAAAAAATTGTACTGGTCGTCCATTGTTAGTAAGGTAAAGATGTTCTCGTCAAGGTCAGACTCGGTGTAATGAATAGTCGTTTGGATCTGTGATTTGATTGGGTAACTCCTGAACTTACTAATTAAGGTAAGCACTAATAATAATGACAATCACAAAACTGATAGAGATCTTAATATTTTCATAGTTGAAACATGAGTCAATTGAAGCTAGACCAACATGGAAAACCTGGAAGCACTGGACGGTCGTTTCGTCTTATTGTGGGACTCCTCAGCAGTACGCATCCACGACCTCGCCTCACGAGATTCGAACCCAGGACCTACCAGTCTCACGAGCGAGAGCTTGACCACTAGACCACTGAGCTGCCCGGCATCCAACGGTGTTAATGTCTAACTCCAACCAATCCACGATTTTGAGCAACCGTTCACCAATTGTCTTCAGTGAGTTAATATCTCTACAACAGACTTGATAGAACTCCACTGGTCACTGCTTCCCACTAGAACTCAAGGAAATATCTCTTGAAGTCAGTCACTAGTGAGCATATGGTTATAGATCAGAGGGAGTTTTGTGGAGAATTTAGTATTTTCATAGTTGAGAGATTTTAATGATTAAGTCTTTGGTATTTTTTTCCTCAAATTTTAGTGAATCAAAACCATCTGATATTATTATCAAAGAGCCACAACCTCTAGAAGCGCCAAGTTTAAGTATGGTATTAGCTAAATTAAATGAAATGCCTACTTTAACAAAAGTTGATCATTATAATGATAATTCATTAGAATTAGATCAAAATATGGATGATGGTGATGGTGAAGGAGAAGAAGAAGAAAGTTCAGCAATTACAGAAGATGATCCAAATTCAAATTGTAGTTCTGTTCATTCTTCAAATATACATCATAAATGGTTAGTTCTTACATTTGAATTTCGATCTAACTTTCAAACGGATGATTTTGATTATTTAAAAAGTAATGTCAACTGAAAAGTGTTATAAATGATAGAAGGCATTCAAACTATTACATTTTCATTGCTGTCAAGACACAATACAAGTTAGACCACCAATGAAAACCTGGAGGCACTAGACTTCTGTTTCGTTGTGGTATGGAACTGACCAAAAGTAAACATTCACGATACCATGCGCAGGCATCGAACCTAGAACTTTCAGCCTCGCACGCTAAATTTCTATAAAGCTGGAATCAACACTTGTATGGATTGATCAGCTGTCATTTAGAGGTATTAAAAGCCTAATATATGAGTCGATGTACGATAAAAGAGGGAGCGTTCCCTAAAATAGTTCTGTATGTAACACCTGCGGAAAAATACAACAACAAATGAATTCAAAGTGACAGATTGCTATAGATACATAAAATTATCAGAGAACGGGGTAGCGATTCGAGGCACATGTTTTGAAACAAGTGATCAAAAATCAGATAAGTTAGTGAATATAATTGAGTAGTATGGTTTGTATGCATAAGAAGGTATTAGGATGAAGTAACCAACACGAGTTTTCATCCCTTATAGGGTTGAAGATGTGTTACTGACATGGACGAAATGCACGTTCAGTTCCTATTTCTTCCCTTAAATTTCTCCGGTTGAATTCAATCTGTGAGGAGAACCAAATTGTAACTCAAATAAATCTTCAGGAAGGATCTTTGAGAAGACGAAGTTTATCAGAGTTGAGATATATTTGCTTAATACCTTCGGAACAATGTGATCATGCTTATACTTGAAGTTTATCTCTTAAAATATCTATCACAAATATAGAATATAACTATGAGCTGAAGTAATGAAGTCATGGGATTTAAAGTATTGGATGATCCTAAAACTGAAAATCTTGAAATAGGTTACTTCCTTACTTATTTGCTTACTTACGCCTGTTACCCCTCGTGGAGGAGCATAGGCCGCCCACCAGCATTCTCCACCCGACTCTGTCCTGCGCAATCCTTTCCAGTTCTTTACAGTTAACATTCATCCTTTTCATATCTGCTTCTATTTTGCAGCGTAATGTGTTCTTTGGCCTCCCTCTTTTCCGCTTCCCTTCCGGCTTCCAAATTAATACTTGCTTCGTGATGCAGTTCGGTGATTTCCTTAATGTATGTCCTATCCACTTCCAACACCTTTTCCTAATTTCCTCTTCATCTGGAAGCTGGTTTGTCCTCTCCCATAAAACGCTGTTGCTGATAGCATCCGGCCAGTGAATGTTGAGCATTTAGCGTAGACAACTGTTTATAAATACTTGTACCTTTTTGACGATGGTTGTTGTTGTTCTCCACGTTTCAGCTCTTTACAGTACGACTGTCTTGACGTTTGTATTGAAGATTCTCACTTTGAAGTTAGTTGACGTTTGTTTTAAGTTCCATATATTCTTCGATTGTAGAAATGCTGCCCTTGCTTTGCCAATCATCGCCCGTTGAGATAAGTAAAGAATGAATTAATTTGCATTACGAAAACCGGTTTCAAGTCATTTAAGCCATCTAAGAAAACCAAGAATCAGTAAATTCATAGATTGATGACGTGTTTTTTTCTAACTGTCCCCAATCTTTTATTTCAACCTACTTTGATCCGATCCGTCGCAACTTATCAGAGTCGGTGATGGTCTCTTTGTAAGTTGTAGTATTGAAATGATGAAGATTGTCTGGATTTGGTAGTGTTGGATATCTTAATCTGAATAATATAATGATGAACGTTCGTTGCCATTCAGGAGAACCTTAACTTTCCTTCTTTCTTTCTTTGTTACAGTAATGCAATACGCAAAAGAAAAGATAATATTCTACGTAGATTAAATGCCAAATCAACGGATACTCGTAGTAAATGGAGTAAATTTTCATCCAATTATAAATATGATACAAATTTGAAAAATTATCTTTTACATCAAGAAAAGATTGATGATCCATTGAAACATTCAATAACAAAATATCAATTTATGGATTATACAGTTTTAAAGAAATTAGCTCAACGTACCTTAGAAACTAGTGGTTCATCAATGGAATTAACTAATTTACCAAATCATAATGAAGCGCCAATGGTAACAGGTATTCCTCTTTTGTTGTTGTTGCTAAGTTCATATAAATCACTTGAAATTTACGATCCGTCTGTAGCTCCTCCGGGGGCTACTGACGGTCTCAAGCCCGGGTAAAGAAGGAGGGTTGGGCATGGGGTTAGCGACCCTATCCCATAGAAAACTAACTCGATTAAAAAAACGCTAACCAGAAAAAAATATATCATAATCGAATGTTGTCTACTGAACATAGGTGACTAGTTACTTTGAATATTTCTTTTGTGGTTAGTGTTTTCTTAAGCGAGTTGGTTTTCTATGGGATGGGGTCACTAACTACATGCCAACCCTCCTCCTTTATCCGGGCTTGGGACTGGCAGTAGCCCCCGGAGGGGTTACAGGCGGAGTTAGGTGACTAGTTTGTTTTATTGATTAAAGAAATACGGGAGAATTGAAGTTAAAGTTAAGAATAAGATTTACAGTTTGGCATTAGAGTTACAATTTAAGATTAAGATGATAAGTTTAAGGTAAGAGTTAGAACTTGACATCAAGATTTAGGGTTTTAACTTTGGATCAACACTAATAGTATATGATTTAAGATTAGAATACATATAGACTAATAGTAAGAAATAATCCACCCCTATATACCCTGGTACGACTGAGAGTGGGGAGAGTCCACTCTCCCTCTCCAAATGCTCTCACATGGCAACGCGTATATAACCTCTGCCAGGGAAGTCCTACTCACTGCCTTCTCGTGGTGAGGGTGTTGTTTACGAAATTGAGAGGACGGAAAGCGAATGTCCGGCCCTTTAACCGGGTTGATGGAGACGGCGAGTCCACCTAGGGGAATTGGAAAACCCTGATTCCAAACCAATGGTGGACATGGGCTCCAGTATCCTAAGAGAACAAATGGCGTATAAATCAGACGTTGGTCACTGGCTACCATGGGACTGCATCTCCCTACGATGCTCCACTGTCTTGTGGATCACACCTTTAGGTCAAAGGCTCCGGGTGTGGCCCCCTAAGGAAACCACCTGCTTTAGTTTGGGCACTTGGGCAGTATCATAGCCCTCCCACAAATCAAATGAGATTTGTGCAGCGCATATATATCTGGTGCCCATTTGTACCAATATTTATGTGCTTAAATAAATAAATGAATAAAAGAAATAATCCAAGTCCTTAACTCTGAATATTAATCCTAATGCTTAAATCGTTGTATTAACATTATGAATCATTTACTCAAATTTTCTGACCTCTGATGATCAACTGAATCAGATCAACAAGTCATTAGGGTCGTTTGAAAAGTCATTCTACTTCGTCCTTATATTTCAGCTTAACTTACGCTTGTTACCCCATAGTGTTGAAGCATAGGCCCCCCACCAGGATTCTCCATGGAACTCTGTCTTGGACAACCCTTTCTAGTTGCTATTCATCCTTTACATACCTACTGAAATGTGTAAAAAGCTAACCAGATATTTCAGTTTAACTAAAAATATCAATGTTCCCACATTTCTATCTTAGAAATATTAACTGCGAAAATGACTTTAAAAAGTTTAAGTGAACATTAACTGTGAATATTGAAAAACGAAATGCAACCATAGAAAGGCCTTAGATATATATGCCGATAGTCGGAAGTAGATAGAAGACAGCGAGAAGATATGTACAACTGTCAACTTATACCATGACCATTAAATCGAATAAGACATTTGATATGTTGAGCTAATCAGAAGTGGCCAAATGAGAAGGTTAATCGATGACAGCCAGAAGTGACTTAAAGGTCAAGTTTATTTCAATGGGTCAATTTCCTAAGGATAGACTGGTATATATATGAATGAGTATTTGTGCATTTTATTCCATAGTCCAATACACTTTCTCTCTCTGATGTTCATGATGAAGTAGTAGGTTGGGGGCTTAGAACGTAGCATACTGTGTATCAGTATCAGATGTCGAGCAGCGCACGTCACAACAACATATGTAAAAATTATATTTGAAACAATCTTCGCGATTGGAATTTAAATAATTCCAATGTTTCGTCTGGTGAACTTGCCTGAACTTCTTCATGGTAATAATCAAAATCAAAATTGGGTTCACGAGTCAAGCAGAGCTAGATCACTATTGAAAACGAGGAAGCACCGGACGGCTGTTTCGTCCTAATATGGGACTCCTTAACAGTGCGCATTCATGATTACGCACGTGGTATCCGAATTCAGGACCTTCGGCCTCGCACTCAAATGCCTAACCTCTAAAGCATTAAACTGGTATCTAACGGTGTTAGTGCCTAGCTTCGACCAATCAATGATCTTGCTCAACCGTTCATCTATTGTCTGAGGTGGATAACTGTCTCACACTTGACATGGACTGGACTCTATGGTCACGACTCCTCACTAGAACTCCAGGAAATCCATCTTAAAGTTAGTCACTAGTGAGCATGTTTATTATCAATTTGGGGGATTTGTGTAGATTGTAGCGTTCGCGTCACGCAAAACGCCTCCTAGGTAGTATTCTGAATTAAGTTTTGACAGCCAATCTCGCTTCACGCGCTCAGCACAGAGCAACCAAATTAACACTACTTAAGTAGTATATATAGTCATATTAACAATCATGGTAGCGATTACTCATGAATTCCTTTCTTCATCGCAAGCAAAAAGAATAAATGTTTATAGTATTATTTCGTTTATGGAAGTCTGTTGTTCAATGACAACTGATGGTATGTCTGATTGGAAGTCAATTAACTCACTGTGTACATACCGCATATACTACTTAAATGGTGTGGATTTAAAATACAGAAGTTCAGAAGAAATAAAGTCGATTGTAAAGAAATAATCGTACAGGTTGGTTTTTAATTCTTGTCTCTTAACCCAGGATCAACCAGGATATCCTCAGTTAGATGTTTGAAAACATCATGCAAATTATACTTTTATACTGTTTATGTGAAGTTTTAGTTTGGACAGTGATACCAAGTGCGTGTTGTTGTCGCCTGGGGGAGAGCCACTGTGAGGTTACCTGAAGGGTGCATAATCGGTCACCCGTGTGTGCCTTGCGGGAAGGTCTGAGACGTGCAGCAGCAAACTCTCGTGATGAGAGGCTCCACTAACAGGAGTGCAGGCTAACAGACAAGACTCTGATGGTCGCACCACACACCCGGCGATCGGGACTGATTCTCGTGAGGGGGAGGTGTGCCGTCAGAATGAGATGGTCTGTGCTGAGCGCGTAAAGCGAGATTGGCTGTCAAAACTTAATTCAGACTACTACCCAGGCGGCGTTTTACGTGACACGACCGGTATGTAGTCGAATACGCAAGGGAGTTTTGAGTATGGATATGCCACCTTCGGACATCTGTAATGTCAAAATTTCAAACGACAATCAAAATATGGTAAGCAGAGATGGATAGTGGCTAGCAGTGGAATCCAGGACACGCGTTTCGTCCTATTTGGGACTCGTCAGCTGGATGTACCTGCATCTCAGAGTTGATGTTCACTCTGGAACTCGAACCCAGTACCGTTCGCTTCAAACGCCATCGCGATTCCACTGCTAGCCACTATCCATCTCTACTTACCATGCTTGTGAATTAAGGCTATATTGAGGCAATACGCACAGTATGCACATATGCCAATTAGAGACTGACCAGTTGCAGTCCTAAACATCAATGGGAAGATTCAAACAAACAATACTGAATGAATTTAGACAATCAAAATAAATGCATAGGACAGGCGTCAACCACCACCGATCAAAAGTAACAAGAAGTTGTCAGTCATATCTGTGTTCCATCTTCAGACACATGAATGGGAGATCAAATGACTTATGTTAATCCCTTCAATGTGTAGTACTGTGGAGATTCGATCTCACTGAGTGTACTAATACGTGTTGATAGTACTTGTTCTGACTGAAAACTCTAGTGACTCGACACTAGATGTGAGGAATGAACTCCAGATGTAGATTATTTGATCTCGTTTTTTTAACCTTCTGAGAAAACATTCTCAGATGACCAGTTCTAGATCAAAGATAATGATAAAACATATCAATAACAACATCGACATTCAGCAAACGGTTAGGTAATATCAGACCACTTTGTAACCCTAAGATAATAGAAATAGGTTAAGATATCAATAAACTTGGATAATGAGATTCCATTTATTGTGTATATATGTAAATCATTTTGATAACTGATCTGCACTATTATACTCTTGGTAGAATTTATTTCTAGTGACTACTGACTTACTCACTCAACTAGTGCTTTCAAGTCTAATTGTAATCATTATCTTATCAGACTCACTTTATGTGGGTCTTCATATTTTAATGTCATCAGGAAACAGTAGAACAGATGACTGTGTGGCACTTGGTAAATCATCTACTTAAAGTACAAAAAGAAAGAAGGCCTAGGATCCTCCTCAGATTCTCATGATGATAAGGCATCATTTACTCTCACTCGTTTCCACCTAACTCTGTGAAAGTCAATTCATGAGCTTACAAATAATTCTGTAACTTCGAAGTAGAAATCTAAGACTTGGATCACAGACCTTAACGAAGGGTTAACTTAGTTCAGTGAAAATCACATCTACTAGAATACTTCTATCTTTCTTTGCAGTCCAATCATTTTTTGCTATGAAATGATGAAACGAACATGAAAGGCCTGTTCTAAAACCATGTTATTGCATCAATGGATGATTATTCTCTATTAAGTAACGTAGAGTGGCAACCCGAAAAATACTTTCGATTAATCTGATCATATTACTAATAGTGGTGACTGGGCGATTTTTATTTAACAAATGTTTACTCCCAGTTTTTTAGACCTGATCGATTGTTGCATCCTTTCAGTCTCTTGGAAGTTTTAACTGCTGCAAAGATAATATAAAAAACGGTATTGCTAGTACTCCTTCAATTATGTTCACTAGAGCTTACATAATTCGAGGATGAATATCATCAGGACTATTGAAATTACCTACTTCGAGGTTTTGGAATCGTAGCAGGACAACTGTCGTCTCAATAAACGTAGGATACATAAACAAAACACCATTGCTGGAAACTCACTATAAGCAGCAGGTATTGCCAATACCTGACTAATCATGAAGCCACCAAAAGAATCTTTTCGTCATCATTTTGTTGATGGGTTACCTGTTGATCTAGAGCCATCTTCTGCCTCATTTTATTCTCTAGTAGTGTGTCAGGTCTTAGCCGAATATGAATATTATCTTAGTTACCGGTTAGCAAAGGAAATTTTTGTGCATCCTACCCTAGAATCTCCTTAGAGAGTCTTCATTATAGGAGATCGGCATTTCCTTCCATACTTGTATCTGTTCTTGCCAGATTTTCCGAATGAAATCCTATTGAGTTATCCAGCAGAATGTTATGTGTAAATATTCCAACCTTTTCTAAACCATTATGTCTGGTTTCAGGATCTAGATCACTTCATTCAATCAAATCCTTCACAATAATGTCGGAAACAGTCTGAACTTTTTTTGTCTAAGTGTGTTCATAGTTAGACTGTGGAGCTTTGGCGAAGTATTATGTAGCTCTGAATGGAAACCTAAAATATGATATCGATCAAAGATGGCGAAAGGTTTGCAAGAGTCTCTTAATTCCTTCATTTCCTTGTGCACTGACTTTCATTTCCTTTCATTTGCGATTTTCGGCACATAACTCTTTGAATTAATAACAGTTCTATTGTGATCATCATATGAAATGACTTTAGGGACAACATTATCAACGAGCGGTCGATGATTCTTCCGTATTTCGTTATTCATATGTTTCGTTAGAGACTTCCTAAACTTTACAGTTGGATTAATTACTACCTCTCCCGTGGTTTCACTCACAACACTAACACGGCCTCCTTTTTCTGCATTCAATCTTCTAGTACAAAAACGACTACTACCATTATTACGACTACCATTTTTTTTCCGATATGAGAAAGATCAATGGCCTCTTGGATTATCAATGTCTTACTCGAACAGCAAAATGTACAGAGCCAATCAGAAGTAGGCTTCAAACATCTTTTATATACATTGAATGTTAATTGTGTAGATAATTTGTGGAACCAATTGTTACATTTATCATTAGGCATTGATATGTATCAGAAAGGTTTTTTTTTCGGAGATTGTAGTAATTAAATACTTGAATTTATGAGTCGATTAAAGCCATACCACTATGGAAAATCTGAAAGCACTGGACGACCGTTTCATCCTAGTATGAGACTGGTCAGCGTTTACGCGCGAGACCGAAGGTCCTGGGTCGAATCCCGCGAGCGGGGTCGTGGATGACACTGCTGAGGAATCCCATACTAGGACGAATCGGTCGTCTAGTGCTTCTAGATTTCTTATGGTGGTCCAGCTTTAATTGATTCATGAATTCAATCATTCAATTTCAGTTCATTGAAACAAAAGTACTATACAGGTTAACAAAGATTTCTTCATTAAAATTAATTAAAAGGTTCTTCGGATAGTCAAACATTGAACGATAATTCGCAATTGAAAACAACAATCACAACAAAATCGGATCTTCAAAATCGTCCTAATGGTTTAGGAAGTCCTATTAAAAGTAAGGCAATTTTTTTATTTATTCATTATGAACATGTATTCACTATGATTATGGTACAAAGGTGAGGAGTTCAAAATAAATGGAAACTAGATTATATCTTTGTTGCTAATATAGATCTACCATGCCCTACGGATATCCGTGGGATAAGGCAAGGTTTGCATTTTTAGGGTCGACCATTTCTAACCCCACCCCTCCTTGTGGGAAGGCAGCATCGCTGTTATGCTGATTGTCTGAAGGAAACACCTTACTGCCATCACACCTCTGTACAGTCAGCAGTACGACTTCGTCTTCGGACCTTGGGTTTGCTGGTTTTAGTCTTACCGCCCTTCAACCGACCTTTGTGGCATGGTAGGACCTTGAGGAACGATTGTTCCAGCCAGTATTACCTATTGACTACTGTTATACGATTTACTATTTTTAATTTTTCCCAATCTATTAGTTACATTATCCCATACTCACAGCCACTTTTGGCTTGATATTGTATCATTATCATTTTCCATTTAATGGTTTGATGCAATCTACTCTGCTTGTATATAAACCACGTATGTCTTAAATATACGATCCATACAATGGAGACTAATATTTGTGTTCTGAACTGAACGGACTAGTCCAGGCGAGAAGCTAATATAAGATAAGACCAATAAGGACTCGGAGTTGACTCAAGGCTGCTAGTGCTAGTTGACACATTATTGATTTAGCACTAGGACAAGGTCATAAAAGTCGGCATTCTAACTGGCAGTCTTGTCACATGATATCTAACGGGCTGTAGAACATAATATACTCTTTAAGAGCCATTTAGTTTACATGTATAATTCGTTGTGTTTAAATTTTAGATGCTTGGCAATTTGATCTACAAGGAAAGGAAACTAACGTAACAACAATATCAGCATCACAGCCAACAACAGCTATTACTCCTATAGCTACAACTGCAAATACCCCATCCTCATCATCATCATCATCATTATTATTGTCTAATATTCATAAACCTTCTTTACCTGGTCCAAGTGGACCAGGTGGACCAAATGTTAATTTAACAGCTGATTGTTTACATCCAATCAATCAATATAATAATGATCATAATCATGAAGATAAAACAATTAAAGTATCAGTTGATTTAAACATTTCAGATCATTCAAAATGTTCATTTAATAATCGTATGGCAACTTATCGATTAAAAAATCCTCGAATCATTAATAAACCTGATGAGAAATTATTTGAAAAGGTAATTCTATTTACTTTTGGTTTTTTTTGTTTTCTTGGTTACATTTCTTTTGATATGGTAGGCCGTTTCGTCCTATTGTGGGACTCCTCAACAGTACGAATCCACAATCCCGCCTCGTGAGATTCGAATGCGCACTACTGAGGAGTCCCACAATAGGACGAAACGGCCGTCCAGTGCTTCCAGGTTTTCCATGGTGGTCTAGCTTCAATTGACTCATGATCTCATTTATATAAAATAACTAAAATCTCCACAAAACCCCCTTCTCAATATACTTTTGTTTTTCATTATTTGTTACAATTTCTTAATATAAATAACTTGATGAATAAGACAAACACTTTTTGATGGAGTTTTGTTCTCTAAGCTGAATGGTTTGGTCGTGGAACTTTCGTCGTTCTTCTGAACAAAACTCCATCAAAATCATTCACCTGAGCTACAAATTTTCGCCACCATCTCAAGATAAACACTCGTAATATGGTGTCGGTTACTTATATCCACATAAGTAGTATATGGTGATGGTCAGGCATAGAATGTATTTTGGCAGAAGATCGATAAGGAAAGAACAGGAACGAAGCGTAATCGGTATAAAAATGCATGAACAATGAAATCAGAGAAGATGGACTGATATTTACAGAAGGAACAGTCAAGGTTGAGACAATTAATTGATAGTTTGCAAATTAACTGTTTACTCTATGGTTACCAAAGATCAGAATTTTCAATACAAATGTCAAGACAGTTCTACTGTAGGGGACAGAAACCTGTAGAACTACGAAAGCCATCATCTAGAAGATACAGGTGTTTATTAACAGTCGTCTACGCAAGATACTTCGGATCCGTTGGTCAGACACTATCAGCAGCAACCTACTGTGGGAGTGAACAAACCAGATTCCAGAGAAGGGAGAAATCGGGAAGAAGCGCTGGAAGTGGATCGGACACACATTGAGGAAAGCAGCCAACTGCGTCACAAGGCAAGCCCTCACATGGAATCCTGAAGGTCAAAGTAGAAGAAGAAGACCAAAGAACACATTACGCCGAGAAACGGAGACAGACATGAGAAAAATGAACAACAATTGGATAGAACTAGAAAGGAGAGTGCAGTGTAGAGTGGTTTGGAGAATGCTGGTCGGTGGCCTATGTTCCTTTGGGAGTAACAGGCGTAAGTAAGTAAGTAAGTATGGTTATCAGATTTTAGTGAGATAGTCTGTAGTTTGTGCTTGAATGCATTCGATTGTCCTCACTCATCTATTCTGTTCGCTACAGTAATAATTACAAATTTGTGATCAGTACTTATTCGACTGATATTGTTTTCAGGATATAATCCTAGTTTTAAAAAAGTAGTATTGTTAGATAGATAAGAAAAAAAAATTTAAAGATGAATAGTCGTAAGGAAGCAAATGTACATAGTTAATGATAACTGTAAATTCAAAGTGAATTTTAAGAAATAGTGAAAGACTTCAAATGTTATCTGTCATATCTCGTATTTAGATTCTTAGTATGTCCCCTGGCAGTGATTGGATGGAATATCTTCGGCTCTTTCCGGGCTTCTAGAGGCTTCCTTGAGTTTGCCAACGAGCCATCCTAACATTATCATAATGAACACTATTGAAATATATCAGTATAATGTTATATCTCCGAAATACAATGTACAAGCAGTGATTTGTCCAGCTCACAAAATGATAGTGTCATGTTGAATGCTCATGAAATTGTTGCAGTATTCTCCCACGAAGAAATAGAAAATGAATCAAACAGCATAATGAGAAGAATATGTCGGATGAATCAAATGATAATCAAG
Source organism: Schistosoma mansoni (assembly GCF_000237925.1). Lineage (NCBI taxonomy): Eukaryota > Metazoa > Platyhelminthes > Trematoda > Strigeidida > Schistosomatidae > Schistosoma > Schistosoma mansoni. Next base: position 1,317,363 of record NW_017386027.1, on the reverse strand, counting down.
AATCCAATGCAATTTCGGTGGATGCTAATTATCCTAGTGATCTATGATGTACTAATGAGATTTACAACAAATTTGATGAAAATGTTCATAAGAATCAAACCTTGATGACCTCATATCAAGTGTCGTTGATTCTCATCATCTAGTCACTTCTAGTGGATTCTCTATTCAATGCGAGAAATCTGTTTTAAATAAAGTCTCATTAATAGTAACTTGGGGATATGAGGATCGAACATTATTTTGTGGGGGGGAGGATAAAGTCGGTAAATTTAAAGTCAGGATCTAAACATCTAGTCTTCCCAAAACGGGGAGGTCTTGTATCCCGATGAGGATTATGAATGGTAACTTTGAGGACTATTTATGAACCAATACGATACATATGTTTTTATTGTATAATTGTCTAGTAGCTAAACTGTGTATATTTATGTTCCACTTATTGTAAGCTTTATTTTGACCCATATACTGTTACTATAGGACTTACTGTTCTTGAATTATGCCCAATCCATTAATTACAGTCTCTCACATTCACAGACACTTTTGGCTAGATCTTGTACAAATGTGTATTTTCTATTCAATGGTACGATGTGGTCTGTTTGGTTTGTATATAAACCCAGTATGTTTGAAATACATAATTTATATCGTAGAGGCCAAGATTGATGTTCTAAACTTAGTAGGCAGGGTTAGACAGGAAGAAGGACCGATAAAGACTCTAGACTGCTCGTAAGGGTTTTATACATCATTGGTCCGGTCGATGATTCACTGTTCTGTAATTGACGATATCATTACTTCATATATTGATAGGGGCACAAAGCCACAAGTTATAACATATAATTGTTTATTATTAACGGATTTCTAGATAGTATTTGTCATAAATTCAGATCATTTCGGATTACATCCAAAACTAGGGATCATTAGACAGCTACTTAGTTCAGATACAAGACTCTACCAAAGTGTACACCTACGAACGCGTCAATCAATTCGTTTTTTGATTCACAATGAAGACAAAAAAGAAATGAAACCATTCCCTTCAAATGATCTGATAAAATCCTAAATGTATCTATTTATTTAAAAAGAATTGGTCTAGTTTAATGTTCGATAATCATAAGGTTTGATACTATTGAAAAATAAATAACTTTCTAGATTGAACTGGATTGTAATACTTAAAAGTTTGAATGAATGAATTACGCCAGAGTTTCATACAAGATATACACGTGTTGGAGACGCCCAACCGTTGCTGCTACCTTGATGTGGTGATCGGGCTTGCCTATCGTAATGAACCAATCGAGCTATACTGGCTGGAACAATCGTTCCTCAAGGTCCTACCATGCCAGACAGGTCGTTTGAACAACGGTAAGACTAAAAGCAGCAAACCCAAGGTCCGAAGGCAAAGTCGTACTACTGACTGTACAGAGGTGTGATGGCAGTAAGATGTTTCCTTCAGACAACCAGCATAACAGCAATACTGCCTTCCCACAAGGAGGGGTGGGGTTAGAAATGGTCGACCCTTAAGATGCACTGAAGACCACTATGTTGGAGACGGATTGAAGAAAGTTAGGGGCAGCCAAACCAAATTGTGGCATCAGTCACTAACTTCTAGTTTGAACCATGTTGGTAGGTGCAGACTACTTGGTTGGGGTCCACACAAATATCGGAACCAATGGTTGGAGATTCTGGGTGACATGGCTCAGAATGGATCACAATATCGTAGGTGTATACACTCTTTGTCTTCCCTTAAACCGTGAGATTAGAATTTGGTATTCATCCTGTTGTTCTAATGAGGTATGACAACTTGGACCAATGTAGCTGACCGACTGACACATGCAAGTAATGTAAGTTGTATACTATTACAATAAATAACTTATCTTCTTCATAACGATCGATATTTTGCACTATATCACATTTTGTTACATCTTCATATTCTATTAATTATTTCTTTTAAAATTAGGTTGATTTTGTAGATGATCCAATTTCAGATCAAAGTATAACAGATAATAAAGTGAATCAATCATGTGAATTAGAAGATTTAGAAAATGGTCAACTGATTGTACAAAATCCTTATCCTATGAATACATGTAAAGAAGTATGTTAATATTTAATTGGTTGTATTGACTGATTGATCTATTGGTTGGTTGATTGATTGATTGAATATTCTTTAAGTTGAAGACTAGTTCATTGTTAGATAGCAGATGAATATTAATAATAGCAATCAATGATCTTGGAACAATATGTTGATAAGAGAAGCCTGCTCAAACACTTGAACAACAACGTTTACAAACGTACATTCATTGCTATAAGGGTTTTTAGATGGCGTCTAGTCTTGATTGACTATGATCCACACTACAATAAGATTACGCGCCCAAAATCGACTTGGTTCTTTTGATAGCTCGTAAATCCGAAAACTGTAACTGGTACAGATAAAGAATATTTTTATTGGTGGCGATCTCGTGGTATCGAAAGAATACCGAGACGTGCCAACGAGTACAGGCAATAAGGGCAGAGTGTAAGTAAGTTCGATACAACAACAAGATGGATAGCGGAACGAGAAGTGACTTTGATACGGTTAAACAACAGTGAGTACATTAAAACAATCACTGGTACAATTGGTTATAATCATAATTGTTTCCATTAAATCAATCGCGTTCTCGTCGAGAAAAGGAGGTCACTACAGGTTCATTATTTTATTTTATTAACTATATCTGCTAACTACAAGTACTTATGTGCTCTCCTGAAATGCTTATAAACTGCTGTGGATCTTGTCAATGAGTACTGCCAAGATGGTTTGTATATTTTTCTTCTACTTTTGAATTCGTTAAAGAAATTAGAGATGACTATAGTATAATTCACATATCAACTGTATCCAGGTGTGAAAACTATTATGTCAGGCACGTGCCCTGTTTGATACATGATGTGATGATCCTCACCAATCAGAGAGGAGAGAATTACCGATCAGAGCAATGATACACAAAAGCCGTATGAGCAGTCTTGAGTATTTATCGGTCCTGCTATCTGCCTAGCCTAGCCCGGCCAGTTAAGTCAAGAACACCAATAACAACCTCTGCAATATGAATCATTATTTTCAAACATACTGGGTTTATATACCAAACAGACTGACCACATCGTACCAAGAAACTAGGAAATAACATTTGTACAAGATTTGGCCAAATGTGGCTGTGAGTAGGGGTAACAGTAATTAATAGACTGGGTATTATTGAGGAATCATAAATCGAATAATAATAGTCTATAGGTCAAAATAAAGCTTATAATAAGAGGGACACGATTATGAATTTTGGCTAGTCTTATATGGCATATATACATCGTGTGCGGATTGTCTCGATGTAGCCATTATTTTACGAGTTTATAAAGAACAGATAGAAAGTAACTGACAGTGGAATCGAAAACGCATGTGTCGTCCTACCTGGCACTCGTCAGATGGTCTTATTAGCATCTGAGTTAATGTTCGCACCGGAATCTAAACCTAGTACCTTTCGCTTCACTCCTACTTCAACTCTGAAGTGTAGGTATATCCGCTGCCAGCCACATTCCATCCACTTTATACAAAGATTATTATTAATATGGTTTGATTGAAATTAGAAATATGAACAGTTTTAATGTTAAGTTAGTAATCTAAAGATAACTCACTTGCTGGGACACCTTGTCTAGATGCCTGAAGTGACTGTTTTTACGTAATCCTGGGAAGTTTCACCTTAAGATGAAGCAATTATCCAATGATCTACGATTTTCGATATGTGCTTTACCAAAAATTTATCCGTAAATAGTATGACCAAGTGACTATTTCAATGGATTAATCCATTTATTTGTGAATCATTCAGATTTTACAAATTTGAATCTATGTTTGTGGGGATAGAGTGTCATAATCAAAGATTATAAAAATAACTCTAATCCGTAATAGTGCAAGTTAAGTAACATGATAATCCAGTTGGATGATATTGGCTCAGAAACTTGTTCCTCTACGTCTTTCCAGGGCCGCCAGACCAAAACATGGCACAAATCCATGAAGTCTCTGACAAGTGGACTGAGCCATGTTGGTAGGTGTAGGCTACCTGGTTGGGATCCGCGAGATGATAGCAATCGATGGTTAGAGACCTTGAATGACATGGCTCAAAATCGTTTGCAATGGCGAAGGTGCATCCACTCTTTGTGTTCTCCCAAATTCTAATCTTCTAAATTCTTCATGTCTCTATCTTTTTTCTCCTTCCAAATTTATTTAATTGGATTATACTCGTTCAATAACATCTTCAAACCCTAATCTTTCACATAATGCTTATACTCTTACTACTTCTACCACCATGTGATTTGAATCGACAACTACATCTCTATGCTATGTGGTATGGCAACTGGAACTGACGTACGTACGTACGAAGTTCTACGTTGTGACTAACTGACTGACTGACGTCTTTCCATCCCAGATATGTTGACTAGAGAACGCTTCAGTAAAAATCAGCAACTTATGTACTTAAGTACGATGAATGTACCTTTCCAAGACGGAAAGAGTGGGTTAGGAAAGATAAAAACAAGGTACCAGTTCATAGAGTCACTAGCTGGTGGATTAAGCTATCTTATTAGATACAGACAATCTGGTTTAAGTTCATGAGATTATTTTGATTAGCGGTTGAAAACATTGAACTACATAACACAGAATCAATCACATTGGCTTAGATTAATTCATTTTTCGTCGTCATATCTATGGCCTTGAAGTTTAAAATTATCTGTTATAACTTGTGATTGCCTGGATGCCCTATTAATGTATAACGTGATAATACCTCCAATTAGAGAACAGCGATTTATCGATCGGACCAATGCCTACCGGCTCAGTGGTCTAGTGGTTAAGCGCTCGTGCGCGAGACTGATAGGTCTAGCTTCAGTTGACTCATGATCTCAACTATATAAAATTACTAAAATCTCCACGAAACCCCCTTCTGATAATGATATTTTTTTTTGATTGATCTCCTTATCTTTCCTCATATATAGATGAATAGATCTGGTTCATTACCAAATATCAGTAATTTTTTCCTAACTTCATCATCACCACCATCACCAACTGATGTTCATTTTAAACAAGTATTATCTAAACAAAATAAAGATTCACATGGAAAGTCGCTATTGAATTTACAAGAACATCAGTCTAACAGTTGCAACGATACCAAGTAAGCTTTAATTCTCAACCTATTTTATGAAACAAATCAATTTACACTGAGATCATGAATCAATCTAGGTTAAACAATCATTCAAAGCCTGAAAGCACTGATTGCCTGTATCTTCCTTATACTCGTAATCACCAAGTGTCCATTAGCGATAAGTTTCAAGAGGGAATTTCAGGAGTTCTGGTGAGAAGCCATAACTAATGAAGTTCAACCATGTCAGGTTTGAGCAAGGTATTCGCCTAAGACAATGGAAGATGGTTGAACAATATCACAGATTGACCGAAGTTAGACTTGTACACCACTGGATCCTTACCTAGTGATATGAAGGTTGGTCAACCGCGTGGCACACCGAAGATCTTGAGCTGGATCTGCGGTTGGAGTTTCATCGATGCTAACCGCTTAGGAGTACAATACTCAGACGAAACAGCTGTCTAGTGTTTTCTGGTTTTCAATGGTTGGCAAACTTACATCTAACCATGATCTCAACGACATTCAACTATCTCCACAATTCTCCTACTCATAGTTCTATTTTTCACCATTGAAATCAAGAACTGATCTTAACTAGATCAATATTGAAAACCTGGAAGCACTGGATGTCTGTTTCATCCTAGTACGAGACTCCTAAGCAGTGTGCATCCACGAGCATGCAAGCGGGAATCAAGTTCAGCAACTTCGAACCAATTGAATGATATAAGGAAAAATCAGAAAGTTTACCTTAGCTTAAATCAATGAATGAATAAGATTATGAAGGACGCGGAAATTTGAAAAGACCACTCCTTAAGCATGAAAGTTTTTGGGATCTAAACGTAAAACCTTCTACATGGAGATTTTGTAAGGGAATACTTTTAAACAGATTCTAGTGGAAATGTTGTGTACCATTACATAACTAAATGTGATTTGAATTTCCTCGGTATTGTTTGTTTGAATCTTCCCATGGATGTTTAGGACTGCAATTGATTGGCATATGTGCATACTGTGCGTATTGCCTCGATATAGCCTTAATTCACAAGCATTATAAGATGGATAGTGAACATCGACTCTTAGATGCAGGTACATCCAGCTGACGAGTCCCGAGTAGGACGAAACGCGCTTCCTGGATTCCGTTGTTAGCCACTATCCATCTTTGCTTATAAATGTGATTTGTTTCGAAACATAATAATGATTATTATTTTACGTTAGAGTAATCTAATTTGTTGGTTTAGTATGAAGTTTGAGTTTCACTATGAACATGTACATAAATCTGAATACATTCAGCTGATTTACCGTGAACAAGACGAACGTACATCGTGGATTCAATTCTCAGCCCTTATGCAATATCTTGTCAAGAATGTAAATGTTCACCCTTTAAAAGTTGTACTTTAAACTACTGTGCAAATGAAAAGAATGATTCATTTATTGACATACTGACTGAATTACATGTGAATACAAGTACAGACAAATAGTTTCTTTTTCAGCATTTCAACCAAGAAGTATAAATCTTTCACGATGATACCTCTCATCCCCTATTTAACGTAGTTACTCATCAGTTATCGGCTAAGATTAAAATTAGTTCTTCGTTCCATCATAGTCACCGGCGAGACTATAATTTATGGACGACCTATGAATGAATCTTAAGTGACCTTGAGAAATATTAGCCAATCAGTAAACAGTCAACTAGAGTAAGAATATATTATACAAAACCAAATATTTAAAGTGAATACACTTCTTTTATATGGTCCAAAAACTTGTCAAGGTTAGAAAAAGGTTCCAAAATCGTAATGCATAAGGTAGAGGAACTCATCCATATGGCTCCATAATAGTTGGTCTCTGGAACCATGATTAGGTCACAAAAACCTTCTTGGCCTCCACCACATAGCTTCCATATTGTTTGTGTGTACTCCGGTTGTGTCCCTTTTGACTGTGCAATATGGTCTTCAATGAATTATAAATGTGAAAGGTGTGTGTTCAGTTAACAAAACTATAGAAGGCAAAATAAGAAAAATAACGAAATAAACAGTCAGTTCGCAGCAATTATTATAATATGCCTTAGTTTCAATCCGGATCGAGCAATAAAGGTTCCTATTCTAGCAAACGTCTTCCTTCAACATATATTACATCGAAAGACAACATCACGGTAGTCTGTACAATGTCTACAAGTCATTTATTACCCGCAATTGCAAACACAAGAACTTCTTAGTAGTCTCATTTGTTATAGTCGCTTAAGTAATCTTCTCCAAAATTCTCTGTGAACCGATCGTACATGAGGATCAGGTACTGAAATTGGCTCCGTGACCTTGAAATCCCTGAAACGCTTCTGATTGACTCGTCCATAAATTATAGTCTCACCATTAATTTTCATATATCAGGTAGGAAAATTCACATAATTATTTTACTAAAACATCTATACTACTTACACTACCTATTTCAGTAACATAAATATTGACCAACAAAATTATCAGACAAATGAAATCAATGATTGGAATATCAATGAAAATACAGTAATAAAGAGCAGCAATCCAACAATAATTAATCAACAATTCAAAGACATATTAGATATAGAAGATGATGAACAAGATATTGAATTAGTACGTCAAAGTATGTTACAAGTCATCTTGACTTCAAATACAAATCATTCTAATGATACCGTCTTATCATCCGATGTAGATAATGATTGTTCCAATAATTCAACAATATCAGAATGTGATAACCAAAGATCAACGAAATCAACATTATTCAATGATCATTCTATGATAGAAGAAAATTCTATTAGTAAGAATAATGAAATTCATTCAGAAAACATTCCAAGATCAAAATATTCATCAAGTCAATTATCCGATTGTGAAAATCTAAATAACGTCAGAAAACGATCATGTATGTATCTATCAAATTGGTGAAGTTTCATGTTTTGTTTTTTGTTAATGAATTCATTTTACTTTACAGTGACTACAAATTAGATGATACTGTATTTTGTGTTTAGTGATTACCAGTAGGCGGCATTTGACTCCGTTGATTGTGAGGTTCTATGGCAGTGTTTGTCACTGAAAGGAGTACCAAAAAAGTACATTAACCCTATACAGGCTTTCTATTCGAACACAACTGATCGAGTTAGAGCCTATGGCGAACTGTCATCCGAATTGATTACCTCAAGTGGTGTTCGTCAGGGCTGTCCATTCTCCAAATCATTGTTTAACTTTGTCATCGACATGCTTTTAGAGATAACACTTTCATCATCTAAATCTCCAGGAAATGAACTTTTACAGGGAGGTTCACTTGTTGACTTAGAATACACCGATGACATAGTTCTATTTGGTGAAGACGCTGACAAAATGCAGAGTTTTCTGACCACTATAAGCAACTATGCAGGCATGTTCGGGATGCGATTCTCTCCCTCGAAGTGCAAATTGTTACTTCAGGATTGGGTTGCATCGGCACCTGAACTAAATGATAGGAAGTGAAGTAGTTGAGCTTGTTGACCGCTTCACTTATCTTGGGAGTCTCATCGGCCCTTGTGGTTTGGTGTGTGTTAGCGGGACATAGATTGGAGTAAAGCATGTTTCATGCATGATGGTGTTGCTGCGCGCTGATTGGCTAATTCTAAACCCATCAGCCCGGGCAAATTATTGGAGAAAAATCTAGAAGCTTCTTATGTATATACTATAAATATATGAACGTTATTCAAACTAGTAATTGCTGTTCACTTACGATTGTTATTTATGAATACAATTTCATTCCTGTTCAACGTGTTCTGATTTTGGGATCTTGTTGAGTGTCATCGTATAAGAATACTAAGCAATACGAATCGTTGGGTCGTTTATATAGCAAAACACAATTATAACAGTGTGTGACGAAATCTCAGCACGGATACAGAAGGCTCGTCTAGCTTTCGCCAACTTGCATCATTCAAGGCGTAGGCGAGATTGATGCCTAAATTCATTCGATTGTCCCCAACTAGTGTTCCGTTCAGTACAACATTAGGATCAGTGAACTTTGTATTTGTCAACAGATACATTGATCAATGAACAGTATCTCAGAGCTTGAAGTTTAGTAGTTCTCAAGCTCTTCCCAACCTATTGGCTATTCAGAAGACGCAGATAGGAAGCACAATAGTTATCTATTGTAATCAATCTGATGAATTCTTGACTAAATACCATATTAAATGAGAAATCATACTTTAGATACAGTCATATCGTAAGTAGTAGAGGATAGAGCAAACATTATGTGATTTATTATCAACAACTAAGGGATTATAGAACAAACAATGACAGTTTATAGGTCCACTTGAAACATACAAATTTCTTCCGTTATTCACTAGATAAATAAATACATATCTCATGGACATCATATTAGATCTTATAAGTTCATTGTAATATAGTCTTCGGAGGATTTATCTTCTTACTATAAACCTATGTTGATAATTTCATAAAATTCTTTCTTAAAGCCAATTGTTATGTAGCAAACTGTTTGTTATAACGATTGAATGCGTGCCCTCTTTAATATATGACGTTATAAGACCGCCAGTTGTTATATCGATTGAGTGCGTGTTTGCTAATCCCCGCGAATTATCGATCAGAGTAATGATACACAAAAGCTGTATGAGCAGTCTTAAGTACTTATCAGTCCTGCTATATCTGCCTAGCCTAGTCAGTTAAGTTCAGAACACCGAGAACAACCTCTGCAATATGAATCATTATTCTCAAACATACTGAGTTTATATACCAAACAAACTGACCACATCGTAACATTAAAATGGGAAATAACATTCGTACAAGATTTGGCCAAATGTGGCTGTGAATAGGGGGAAGAGTAATTAATAGACTAGGGATAACTCAAGAACGGTAAATCGTATAATAATAGTCTATAGATCAAAATCAAGCTCATAATAAGAAGGACATGAATATGAATAGTTTAGTTACTTAGCAACTATACAATAGGAAATATACATATCACATTGGTCCATAAATAGTCCTCAAAGTTAATATTCATAAATCTCCACAGGATATAACACTGTTGTTATTCCGACTTTATAACTTTCATAGAGAAAGTAGTCTCATGAAGTATACATGTGATCAAACTTTTCGTGATATGTTGAGCAAATACACTATAGTATTTCGGTTTCATACTGTGAAGTCAGTTCATGAAGGTAATGACTGTTATTCTAAGGCATGTTGATAAAGGAAAATTACGCGGCTAGGGTCAGAACGATTTTTATGAACTATTATTAGAGTATAATTCATTTTGGCATTAGTTGCTTGAACCTGCCCATTGGTGTTTAGGACTTTGATTGATCAGTTTCTTATTGACACATGTTCATTCTGTTGAAATTGCCTCAATGTTGTCTTAATTCACAAGCATTACAATCAAAGATGCAAGTACACCCACCTTGTGAGTCCTGAATAGGACGAAACGCGCATCCTAGATTCCACTGTTAACCACTATCATCTTTGCTTATTGTTGAAGTCGTTAGATGCCAAGGTTTTGAGTCGGTCCTATTAAATTTTCCTATCACTGATGCTATTACTCTGTCTGTATTTTCTTTATTATAAACTATTCAAACTGTGGATTGGTTGAAGTTAGACATTAACACCATGGATGCCGGATCAGTGATCTATCGGTTAAGTGCTCTCACGCGAGACTAGTAGGTCCTGGGTTCGAATCTCGCGAGGCGAGGTCGTGGATGCGCACTGCTCTGAGGAGTCCCACAATAGGACAAAACGGCCGTCCGGTGCTTCCAGGTTTTCCATGGTGGTCTAGCTTCAATTAACTCACACTTTCAACTGTACTTAAAGTTCATTGTTTGAATGTCGTTTGAATGTTTTCAAGATGAATATGCCTTTTTTTCTTTTCTCCTAGTGTCAATCAATCTCCCTATTCAACGAATTATTAAGAATGATCAACGAACTAAAGAAACTTCATATAATAGTTATACTGAAATGAATTCAGTTTTTAGACAATCACATCAAAATCATACTCATAATGATGTAACTAATAAGAATAATGATATCAATCATAGTTTGAATCCTCCGGAAGATATAACATCAACTAGTAGTAATCAATTACGTAATTTTCTTAATCGATTAGATAATGTTTCCATTGGATATACAACTCATACAACAAAAGATGACATTCGTTTATTAGATGAAAAGAATACAGATGATGAAATCACAGAAGAATTAGAAGATGATGATGTTGATGTTGATCATGATATAACCATAGGAGTAAACTCTAAACAGAATCATAAAGAACCATTGAATGGTGAATGTCAAGAATCATTTGTGAATATATGTAAACCAGTTCAAGGTAATCGTTTAGCTCGAGTAACAGAAGTGAATGAATCAGATTTTGAACTAAGTGAAGATGATGTTGATGATTATGATGATGATGATGATGACGGTGATGGAAGCCTTAGTGATGACGACAATGATACAGACAGTGTTTTGGATGATTCCACTGAATCGGATAGTTTCAGTGATAGTCCATTCGTAAGTAATATATCGAAAAACTTACATAAACAAAAAATGAATGGAGGTAATAATAACCATAATGAACCATTACACAACAATAGTATCATAAAACCAACAATCAATAAAAATCCATTAGGTGATACACAATTTCTTCGTTTAGAACAAATGAGAGCTGATCTAGAAGAAGAATTAGGCTTTGAATTATTAATTAAAGCTTACAATGTTATTCAGGTAAGATTATTTTCTTAATGTTTCCTAAGATTCATTTAGTATTGTTTGTTTGAATCTTCTCATCGATGTGTTAGGACTGCAATTGGTCAGTCTCTAATTGGCATATGTGCATACTGGGTGTATTGCCTCGATATAGCCTTAATTCACTAGCATTGTAAGCAAAGATGGATAGTGGCTAGCAGTGGAATCCAGTTTGATGCGCCTTTCGTCCTATTTGGGACTCGTCAGCTGGATTTACCTGCATCTCAGAGTTGATGTTCACTCTGGGACTCGAACCCAGTAACTTTCGCTTCAAACGCCATCGCGTTATCCATTCTGCCACTGAGTCCTAAGGTTATTCTACTTTTGGAAGATCAGTGTACAAATTTAGTTGTTGAATGTAGTTGGGAGGAAACTCTGGACCTATATCTTTTGCTAGTTACCACTTTTTAGCATAAAACCAACAATCTTAAGGAAATTGATTTTCTTCATGTGATTTAAACCAGAGCCACTTAGTTTTATAGTGAGCCACTCCAAGACTGATCACCAATAGGGTTGAGATGTTACCAGTTGTTTGGAAATCAAGTACTAATTAATATCAGTCAGTCAGCTACGACGTAGGACCAGGCACATTTATGCATTGGTCCAAGTTGCCATACATCATTAGCACAACAAGATGAACACCAGATTCATAGAAGTAGTTAATTTAGTAGTGGTAATATATAAAAGAAAAATTGTATATAAGGATATAATACAGGAAGAAAGACAGATATGAAGCAAATTTAATCTCAAGGTTTAAGGGAAGATAAAGAGTGTATACACCTACACCATTGTGATCGATTCTGAGCCATGTCACACAGTCTCCAACCATTGTTTACGATAGTCACGCGGACCCCAACCAAGTAGTCTGCATCTGCCAACATGGCTTAGACTGGAAGTTAGTGACTTCATGCTCTGATGCCACGTTTTGGTTTGACCACCCCTAACTTTCTTCCAACCATCCCCTACACTAGTCAGCATAGCACGTCGTGGTAATCGGTGTTCAGGCATACGTAACACGTGGCCTAACCATCTCAGTCGATGAAGATTGACAACCCCATCAACTGATTTACCATCATTCCCTAATACCCTGCATCTAACCTCACTATTACTTACCCGGGTGATCCCAGCAGATGCGAGTAATATTTCTAAGGCATCTGTTCATTGAATTCTACCGACTGATTTGCAATGCGTTCATTCTTACAAGAAGTATCAGTTCCCTCAATATTACAGGTACATTGCTGACCTGTGGTAAGTAGCAATAAACCTTGGTCTACGGATTCTTGCTGACTACCTCCAAACAATGGTCATTTCAACTAATGGCCTTATCACAACATGATCAAAATAATCTGATTAACACTAAGGACTAGGCAAACATAACATTGATTATTCTTAAATGGTTAATAAATATTCATTCTCATCATGAATTACCATTGACCGGATAACTACTGAAAACTAGAAGAGATAGGGTGATCATTTTCTCTTAGTATAATCCACTTATATAATTCACTTATTTACTGAGATCTTAAGAGGTTTATAATTAGTATGAGTAATTAGGTGTAGCTTACTTACTTACTTCTGCCTGTTACCCCTCGTGGAGGAGCATAGGCCGCACACCAGTTTTCTCCATTCAACCCTGTCCCAAGCAATCCTTCCCAGTTCTTTCTGGTTAATATTCATCGTTTTCATATCTGCTTCAATAGCCCGGCGAATTATGTTCTTTGTTCTTCCTCTTTTCCGCTTCCCTTCACCATTCCAAGTTAGAGCTTGCCTCATGATGCAGTTTGATGATTTCCTTAGTGTATGTCCTATCCACTTCCAACACCTTTTCCTAATTTCCTCTTCATCTGGAAGCTGGTTTGTCCTCTCCCATAAAACGCTGTTGCTGATAGCATCCGGCCAGTGAATGTTGAGCATTTAGCGTAGACAACTGTTTATAAATACTTGTACCTTTTTGACGATGGTTGTTGTTGTTCTCCACGTTTCAGCTCCTTACAGTAGGACTGTCTTGACGTTCGTATTGAAGATACTCACTTTGAAATTAGTTGAGAGTTGTTTTGAGTTCAATGAGGTATAGGATAGATAGTAAAACGTTCAGATAAAGAATTAGAGTTAAGGTTGTCATCATGGACTAATACCAGCTATAATACCAAAATGCTATTTAACTATGTTGATGAATGGATTCGGAACCAATATCCAAGACTTGCTGTCTTTAATTCTGTTAGTTTGTCCGTAAATGATAGTCTCGTCAAGCATAGCTATGATCACTGACTACTATGAACTTAGATAACTTGACAACGTGGAGTTCAACGTGGAGCATTCTATAAAGTATCTTTTTTTAATTATCTTTGATTATTAGGCATTACAAGAAGATGAAGATGAAACAATTACTGAAAGTGAACAAATTGTTAAAAGTGTTTTAGGTGAAGAGAAAACACGAATTTATTATGATCGTATTTTACAATTAGTTCTTGCTGATGGAGCTTATATGGATGGTAAGTTCAATAATGATAATACGTTCATTTACCTATAAATGAACTTAAAGGAATAAGTCTGTATACTTTAAGTTAGGTTTTAGACGTAACAGGATTGTGATACTATCAGACGGTGACAACAAGAATTTCTAATGAATGGGTTCGAACTTATCAACCGAGTTAAATGAGTAATTGATTTATGATATAAATATTATGATTGTGATATCTTGATAAATAGAAATCTACATTTTTAATGCTTTGGAACCTGGAAGCACTGGACGGCCGTTTCGTCTTATTGTGGGGCTCCTCAGCAGTGAGCATCCACAAAACCCCCTTCTGATAATAATCATTTGCTCACTAGTGACTGGCTTCAAGAGGTATTTCCTAGAGTTCTAGTGAAAAGCAGTGACCAGTGGACTTCAATCGGGTCTGTTGTGAGATAGTAACTGACTGAAGACAATAGTGGACAGTTGCTCAATTTCTTGGATTAGTTGAAGCTAGACATTAACACCGTTGAATGCCGGCCGGCTCAGTGGTCTGGTGGTTAAGCACTTTCACGCGAGACTGGTAGGTTCTTGGTTCGAATCTCGCGAGTCGGGATCGTGTATTCGCAATGATGGGGAGTTCCACAATGGGACGAAACAGCCGTCCAGTAATTCCAGGTTTTCCATGATGGTCTAGCTTCAATCGACTCATGATTTCAACTATGAAAATATGTTGATATTTCTAATTTTAGTAGTGAAAAAAAAATGGATTTGAACTTGTACTCAGGATTTTAAAAGAAAGCTTAATATCATGAAAGTTTGTATATCCTCTTTATTGCTTAATATATACCTTCATAATTCTCCACAGTACAGCAAAGTCTTTTCTCAAAAGCTCGGGAACGTATAACGGAGAACAGTAAAGAATAATAGGTAATATAAAGGAATTGACAAATTGTAAGAGTAAATGGCGAGTAGTCTCAAAAGCGTGCAGCCTCTTTATGTAGTAAGTCAAACGGTAAATTTTTTTCGATAACAGTAAAACATGAGGAAACCAAGAAAGATCAAAAGAAAATGTAGCACCAAGATAATTGACCTTCGGCACTGTCTTTATCAAGGAGTCTCCAATGGCACAAGCATTATGGGATCTTGAAATGGTGTTTAGGTGCTGTCCATGTCTCTGGCTAAAGATAACAGCTTGACATTTAGATGGATTAAGTAAGAGACCATTGTCAACAGACCACCATTCAATACGAGACAAAAACTCATTCATTTCTATAAGATGTGAAGAGGTAGAAATCGGTAGTGAAGTCGTCCGCATACTTCACAAAAGTGTTATCTGTGGAAGATGGCAGATCATGCAGAAAAAAAATAGAAAAGAGGAAGTGAAAGAACAGCTCCTTGTGGCACACCGTGATTAGACAGTAGAGACGTTGAAAATTTTCCTCCAAACACAGTGTACTATTCTCTTCCAGAAAGATAGGAACGTAGCTAATTGGTTATCCAACTGTCAATGTTGACGCTAATCAACTTGCCAAGTAAGAGATGTCTTGGAACAGAATCAAAAGCAGAAGTACAGTCCAGAGAAAAGCATCGAATATACTTCTTATCCTTTACCAAGCTGAACAATATATTGTGATCCAGAACAGAAACGGTATCTAAAATACTTCTTTTGCATTTGTAAGCTAACTGTTACGGATCACTGGGCTTTTTCATAGAAGATTGAAGTGAGAGCATCAATAATCTTTTTTGAATTTGTTGCTATGGCTCCTAATTTCATATTTTATAATCTGTATTTCAGATGAATAAAGTACAGTCCATCCATCATTCCATCCATCCATCCATCCATCCATCAATCAATCAATCAATCAATCATGAAAATCTAAAATAATTTTTATTTTTATTTCCTTTTTTCAATAAGAATTTAAGTAATATCATAACAATCATAAGAAGAAAAATTGTATCATTTTCATTATTTTTTTTCTCTCAAAAAAATTTATCATTTTATCATCATGTATTATGTAACATTTCAACTATTCTAATCATTATTTAGTGCAATTGATCATTTACCATACACAAACACACACACTTGCTTACTTATGCCTGTTACTACTCCCAGTGGAGTAAACACCCCCCCGTCCCCCCACACACAATGTTTACCTTGTAATCTTTTGGTGAAAATTACTCAATGAATACATTATCTTTATATATTCACTTGGTATTGTTTGTTTGAATCTACTCATTGATGTTTAGGACTGCAGTTGATCAGGGATCTCTTATTGGCGTATGTGCATACTGTGTGGACTACCTCGATAAAGCCCTAATACACAAGCATTATAAGCAAATATGACGAGTCACAAATAGGACGAAATGCACGTCCTAGATTCCACTGCTAGCCACTATCCATCTTTGCTTACATCATCTTTATGATTATTAATAATGAAATTGGTTGTTTAAGAATAGTTAGAAATCCCACGAATCTGTAGACGGTGTCGAGTCGAGTTTGACAATGATCACCACTACAATAAGATTACGCGCCCAAAATCGACTTGGTTCTTTTGATAGCTCGTAAATCAGAAGACTGTAACTGGTCCAGATAAAGTATATTTATTGGTGGCGATCTCGTGGTATCGAAAGAATACCGAGACGTGCCAACGAGTACAGGCAATAAGGGTAAAGCGTAAGAGAGTTCAAACCAAACAAGGCGGATAGCGGAACGAGAAGTGACTTTGATACAGTTAAACGACAACGAGTACGATAAAACAATCACTGGTACAATTGGTTATAATAATAATTGTTTCCATTATTCCAATCGTGTTCTCATCGAGAAAAGTAGGTCACTACAAATCTATATAGAGTTATGTATTAATGAAGATAAATATGATTGACTACTGAGTGTAGACATAAAAGCATTTAGCTTATTGACTTAAATGAGATTTACTTTCCTATTATTGATTTATATCCTTTGAACTCATTAAGTGTAGACTATTTTGTTGAACAAGTTTATTGTTTAGTCGATAATTTAGTTCTCTATATTTGATTATGAATGATGTATCTGGGATAATTTGATCAAGTTTGTGTATAATATATCAATCGACTATTCAGTCTAGTGGCAGTGTAATCTCAATCATCAATCGTGTTATTGTGCTAATGTAGAACACCACAGAAAAAGAAAGTATATTTGTCCTACTCGTCATATAATTTTGGCGACACACCGGTCTTCTAACACACTTACTCACTAAATTATGTATTGTGATTGGATATTTATCAGTCAAAAATGGATGCATTGTTCAAACTTAAATAAAAGTTATCGACATTGTGGCAACATCCTAATGTCAGATTCCAACTGGTCTACATTGTTGTGAGAAAATTGTTTCATATGAATAAAGCCCTGAGCTAATTTCCAAAGTTATTTTAACAGATGACATAGGTTCAAGCATTTCTAGTGAGATCCTTGATTGATGAAACGAAAATATGTTGAATGAATCAAATTCTGATCAGAATTCTGATTCTATTTTATCAGATGTGGACTGCTCGAATGATCCGATACTTTAACCGGGTTGGTGGATATAGAAGATCTACATACAGAAGTTGGAAAACGTTGTTTTCTAACTAATGGTGCATATGAGTTCCAGAATCCCGACAAAACAAATAGTGTATGAACCTATTGTTGGTCACCGGCTACCTAGGACTGCATCTCCTAACGTCGCTCCACTGCCTTGTGGATCAGACCTCTAGGTCAAAGGCTCGGGGAGCGGTCCCTTGAGGAAACCATCTGCTTTCTTTTGGGCGCTCGGTCAATATCTCAGCCCTCAAACAAATCGAATGACTACATGTCGGGCATATCTATTTGATGCTTCCTTGTACCAATCTTTATGCGTCTAAACAAATAAGTTCGAAGGGTTCGTTTATTTTTAGTGAAATTCTTAGTAAGTGTGACTTCGAATGATAGTGTCTAATCTGCTAAGTTCATTTTTTTACACTGCATATATTTTCAGTAAAATCTCCGATCATTGTTACAAAAATGGCCTGAATGAGTCGAATTCTGATAACATTTTGGTATCCATTTCAAAGGCACTGATTCTTTGGTAGTGAGTGATTAGAATGAGCAATGCGTTAGAGGAGTGGTATAGAGGCTCCAGATAACTTTTTGAACCCACATCCGAACATGCTTTATGAGAGGAGCTAAGCCATCATTAAATGACAACTACTAGATTATCTCGCTCTGACCCTTATATGGTTATGTTTCGTTCATTTGTCAGTCAGAACCTTACATGTTTGTCATAAACAATATCAAGTTCTGTTGTCCCATTATTTTTCATCCTCTAGTAACTATTCAAAACATGGAGTTTATTAAGCCGAATAGCCTACTTGTCCCAACTTTGGTTGTATTTAGTCACCTAGGGATTAACTCAGGAAAAAAGCATTTGTAAGTAATTGATTCTAACAATAGATCTCCAAGAAAAACAAGCTGTACTCCAATAAAAAGAAAAACCTGCTAAACAATTAAACGTGGAGTAGAATAATCCTGAAATGCAATTTTCAGAATAAAAAAATCTTTAGGACAGAAAATAGAATAATAATAATAATAAATCTGAACTCTGGTATAAGATAACCAAACAAAACCTGAGATAAGATGGATAGTTACTGATCAAATGACATTACAGAATATTGTTATTGTTTTGTTTCTCTCTTTACAATGGACTACTAGCTCGGTCAGTATGAGTTTTACCAATTAGGATTGCCAAAACGTCGGATTGTTTTATAAGCTTCATCTACATCTTTACGTGATTTCATTCGCATATAGAAAATTGGACAATCTCGACTGAAATGTACAAAAATAATGTTAGCATTAGTAATTAATTAATATATGTATTGTTACTGTGGTGAATGCTACTCATAAGATTGCTTGTAAGTAGTATGTAGAGAAGCGTCACGTGGAAGTTGCCACAGTCAATAACTGTAGAGAAAATTCGCAGTTCGTTAGAAATTACAGCATACACAGAATAATGTGAAAGCTAGAAGAAAAGCACGAGAAAACAGCCTAGAATTAACTTGCATTGAAAAATACACATGATGTAAATAGACGATTGGTGCCTTGGAGTACCTCATTCATCAGTCACAGCTGTTGGACTATAGCGGAAATAGTCAGTACAGCTAAACAACTGTTGAGTCCGAAAGTATCGTCAGTGACAAATGACAGCAAGACATTACGCATCCATTTGCACTTTGTCGTGTGTTCAGCAATACAAGTTTATTCTAGACTGCACGGGAAATGTAATTCACTGAAATAAAAGTTATGAATGTGATGTTTTGGATGTTAACAGAACCAGATTACATTCTAGTCAGCGGTTTTCAATATACGGTACAATGAAGACAAGGAAAGAGAAAAGTGTAATGAGGAACGATATATTTGAATGGAGGCAGAAAAAGATAAGTATGAAACGAACAAGCTATTTGGATAGTGATTCGTGGTGAATACTGGGAGATAGATGACGGTATGTACAACCAATGGTTTTTCTATCAATCGTAACAAGGAAACACTAAGATAAGTGCAACTTGCAAGTTTACGATAAGATATAATCTATATATTGTATCCAATTTTCGGGAGGTATATCGAAGTGTATTCAGCCAATGAACGAATGCAAATTATGATGAAGCGTAGAATCAACGAAATAATATGTTAACAGAAACCATTCAATAGATAAAGGGAAAATGTTAAATTGTGTGCAGTAGCCTCTTCCTCTCGGATTGACTAGGAAATCAGACATATTCAAGATCAAATTAACATTATTGTTTGTACCTCACACTACTCACTGACTGCAGTTAGGGAACCGTTAAAAACTAGGAAGCACTTAACAACCAAATGTAGGTATTTGGGAAACTTATGCAATAATGACCTCCAAAGCAGTCGCACTTAGAATCTTTGAACCACTAAGTGTAATATCCAAACCTTAATTCCAATAGGTCCGGACGGGGCTGAATAACTAGGGAACATGTTTGTGGACGCGTGACCCAATCTCGAAATCAGAACAAGTGTTTTGGGTAACAACGGTACTAAAATTCATCATATATACAAATGTACACATTTACCTAAACAAATATTACCACCCAGTTATTCAACCAACATTTGATACCAAAATATTCAATCTAAATTACAATGAATAGCAAAGTGGTAAGAAATGTATGAAAATTACCGAAAACACCAAAAGGTAAGTGTTATTCTATTCTTTCTGGATAGATCAAGTAAGATTCCATTTGAGCGGCTGTTCTATAACACCAAGTGTTTCAAGTTCTGGGAAAGTGCTCCAATTTACAACCAAAAATGCACGATCCCAGTCAAAATCAAACCACACAATCAAAGAGCGATCAGTCAATATGGCAGCCGCCAGAATAATAACAATTAAAACAAACTAAATACAGTTCAGTAAGGAACATAGAGACTCAATAAAAACGATAGGAAAGCCAAGAAAAATTAAACGTTACAGTCTTGATTAGCATCAAAAAGTTAACAATATATACAAATAAAGAAACCACAAAGGAGAACTCGCAAATGTATGCATGGAGGGATTTTTACTTTCAAAGTTGGGCAGACGACAACGGACTTATCTTCAACACTTCAAAGTGCAAAGTAGTCCATCTGAGACATGTTGCAGACTACAGTGATAACTTAGGTAACTCCCCTCTAGAAGTTTCCCAAGTCGAAAAAGATCTAGGAGTGTTGGTACCCTATGACCTGAAATCGTATGCGAACTGTGACAAAAACGCCTCTCAAGCAAACCTTGCACTGGTAACATTGAAGCGCATTTTTGGCCAGTTTGAAGGTAGAACCTTCCACATAATCTTCAACAGTTTTATTCGTCCCCATTTAGAGTACGGAAACATAGTATTACCTCCCTCCCTCCAAAAGGATAAGGACACTCTGGAACGTATACAACGTCGAGCCACGAAATCAGTTCGGGGACTCAAATTCAAACCTTATGAAGAGCGCCTCCAATCACTTAACCTTTACCCGTTAGAGTACAGGCGTCTTAGAGGTGACCTTCTTATGACTTACAGTATCCTTAATACTTCTGGCCATCCCCTTAAACATCTTCTTAAGCTTAGTCATAACACTAACCTAAGAGGTAACACCCAGAAATTGGAGACCCTACATAGCAGAACAGACTGCAGATACAACTTCTACTCCGTTAGAGTTGTCAAGTTCTGGAATTCGCTGCCGACTAAGCTAGTCCAAGCGACCTCCCAGGAGTCCTTTAAGAGGAAACTTGACTCATTCTTAAAGACTAAGGATAACATATTATTATTATTTACCAAATTCTTTTTTTCCTCTATTATCGTTCATATACCTAAGTTTTTGCCTGGAGGTATTGGTGATCCACTGCTACCAGACACGGAAGCCCGTTAAACGAAAGCTTCTTCTATTCCGTCCTCAACCATTTGAACCATTTGAAAATGGATCTAACACTAAGTTTATATTCGTAACCTCAGTCAATTTGCGATATTGTGAGACCATCATTCATCGTTATCACTGATGCCTGTTCAACGTCGTCGAACTTCAACTAACAGTCATAAAACGGGTAAACAGACAAAGACGCGCAATGAAAACGAGAAGACAGACAGCGCTGCTGTCTATGGAGCATGTAATAACACTAGTGATGACATGCCGAAACTCATCACCACCATAACGTCGACGGTAACAGAATCCCTCAGCAAACGTATGTCTCCCAGCAACAAATCCATCCTACATCGAACACGCAACTTTGGCAGCCATATTCTGAGCTTATATACCGACTAAATTGCTGACGGTTGGGAATATTTCAGTTTCTAATAATATTAAAGAACAGTGGGTAAGCGTTGGGGAAGGAACCGTCAAGATCATAAACCACAAATGTTAAATATAGGGGATAAAGAAGTTATATGTCTCAGTGCCAGAAAGTGGCTTTTCACTGATAACAGATGGTCACATTCTGTGCAACGCTTGGAATGGGTACCACCTCAGCAAAACTGTACCACCTGTACAGGGGCCATAATTTAGAACTGTTACAATTGAGTTGATAGACTAGTACGTATTGAACATTACTAGATACCCAAATCAACAAGAAGAAAGTGCAAAGGAAACCAAATGCTTCATACAGTCTCATGTTGTAGGTATTGGATATTGATCAGCGTTATTAATTATCTGAGCGTTTTTGGAGATATTTCAAGTCTCAAGGTTGGTCTGCTCGTTTGTTCATCGTCATTTGTAATACCGTGGCTATAATTGTAAGTGACTGTACAGTAGGATTAACTTGAAAATCCGTGATATATCTTTACTACAAACTGTCTGGTGCTCTGTTTGCCTCCATGTTGTTCAAATCTTAAATGGAAAATTCAGGCAGTATATCTGATTGTGGCTCCAGGGATTGTGTTGTACTTACTTGATATTTACTTAAAGCCCTAGAAAATTCGTTGTGAATTATTTTCAAATTTGTTTCAGTTGTCTATGAAGCTTTCAATAACACTCGCTGAAGTAAAGTTACCAAGCCCCGAAAAATTAATACCTTACTCGCTATTTCTTAAGACAATATATTTTGTGATTACAAACACCTCTACTATGGCGTTCGTAATCACTCACGAGAACATCTATTCAGACTTTTGGCTGTAATGATGTAGTTGGCTGGCCATATGTTTATATTTGACTGCCTACCTCCCGAATTTATTTCAGTTGCATAGAGATGTTTACGATGGTTTGATGAACTGAAAGCTCCTTTCTATCCATGTTTTCGAAGCTCAGGTCTATATTTAGGGGTGTTATTAAACCACTTTTTACCAAACTTTGATTCTAAATATGCGAAAGCCTTATCCATTCATATAGTTATATAAAATGTATTTGCTTTGAATCCTTTCCGAAATTGCGCTAAATTTTAAATTCTCTTGCTATTTAGCGTATCTTCGCGCCTGTTTCTGCAGTCACAATACAATTAAGCATATTTTTTAAGTATATATGTGTATGTAAAATTTAATACGTTATATCATTTAAATTCCAATTAATCTATAGTTTCAATACGTTTGCAAGCAAGTTCATCATAAATTCAAGTTAAACTATCATTGGATGAATTAAAAGGGCAAAATGTTTGTAGATCAATTTTCATCCAACGTTAAGGTCAGAAACGTTCTACGTTCTACTAGATGATCTGTTTCGGCATTAAATTAGACATCGCGCAAACAGCAATTTATCGAACCGTTGTTTATATACTTAAATAAGGGTATTATACAATTGACTAGGGAGCAAACAACAATGACATGGAGTCGTTACCGTCGAGTATTCAATAATAATTTTATCAATACTGGCCTATTAAAACGCTTATTTACAATTATTGAAGAGATGTGTGAATAATCCAAGATGGGACTGTTAATATCTCCATTACATCGGCTTTCAACGATATTTTTCTTCAGAAGATTATTATTTCTTGAATTTTTCGTATTTTCCAAATAGACGCGAAGTCAAATCTTGCCCATAAGCGGATCAGTTAGCGTTCGTTGAGTCTATCATTATTATTTAATGTCTCCTCAGTTTGGCTAGTTTTTATCTCCCTAGTAAGTGTTGTGATGCCTGACTGTTATTAAAGTATTTGATTTTTCCAAGACCTAGGCTTTGATTCTATTGGGCAAAATATAGATTAATGATATCATACATAACATTTTACGGTTATTTCCTGGGTTGGTCAGTTATATTTATGTGGAATTGAATAAATTCACATATAGAAGTTAAAATGAAGTGCTTTTAATTTGTTCGTACTTTCTGTTTTTGTTCCTAGTTAATCATTTGGTAATTGACATATCATTCAGTCTTGGTTAAATATTTTGCATATAAATGTCAGCTTGAGTTCTCTCCAGTCTATTAGTCGTCTATCCTATCCTTAAAAGCATGTTTTGTTAGGATTTCGGGATCGGTCTCGTAAACAAAACGTCAGCTCTATCATCTCAGTCGCTTTGATCCTTTATCATATCAATTGGACCACTACAACACAAATATCATTTATGTTTACATAGCTTGCCATTTCTGTGGACTCCACATTATCATGCACCAAAGTGTTTTTTCTTAAAACGGAACGGTTATTGTTAATTCGTAGTTTTTTGTCATTTGCTATTTGAGTGTGGTGGAAAATATGACCGTAACTTCAGTTTGTTTTAGTAAGTATATAATCAAACTTTCCAGTGCTATTGAAGTTTTAGTTACCTTTCTGTGATGATTTCTCGGTATTTTTAACTTTCAGGCAACGATTTCCAACGGTTATAAATAACAATTAACGATCGTCATACTGCCAAGGTGAAGTGTTATTTAGTGCATGGAGATCAATGGTAAATGTTTATCATTTTACCTTATTATCCTTATTTAATTATTAGAACAATCCTAAAAGATCGAACTTTCGAGGAAGATTTTTTAGAGGGAGAAGGTTTCCTTCGAAAAGTAAAGTTCAAAGTGATGGGGGTTGTAAACGAAAACCTGATCAAATCAAATCTCCTCGTACATGTATCACTAATTCTTCAGAAAATGGATTTTCCCAACTGACGGATTCATTAGGAATTGATTCTATCAATAGTGGATTCCTTAATCAAAAAGCATTACCACTTGCTTCGTTCAACAAAAGTTGTCCTTATCCTGGTTGGTTATTATACTTTCCAACTCGATTGTATGAAAATTCATCAAAAGTTTCAGCTTACTCAAAAGCAAGTGTCTTTCATTTTATTTTATGTTATATATGCACTGATAGTGTCAGTCAGTCACGATCAGCTCAACGTCTGGCGTAAATTTGCAACATCTCAACTCCCCACACCACATCAACACAGAAGGGAAGCTAACAAAATGGATAACAGAACAGCCGAATATATACGTGACCTCACACCCCACTCACTAATAACTGGAGATTATCAGTTCCAATTGTACATCTAGGGCGTTTATTCTCTTCAACATACTGACTGCATCATCCTTCGCTAACTGAACAAAAAACAGAAAATAGATTTTGTGTTCGGACTAGTCGGAATGCTCTGAATACCTGTCAACATGCCAGTGTCCGGTGGCAGCTTACTGGGAAGTAAGGATGCCTTGACAAACAGCGATGGAAAGAGTGACAGACATCACTAACATAGGGCCTGGAACACATGTACGTTGGCTTAAATTGGCATACCACATTAGCACAGTGTGATAAAAATAATAAAGAAATCGAAATCATGTGGTATCAATAATAAGGAGAGGGACTTATCATCAGAAATATGGCTTGAAAAGGTTGTGTAAATGTGTGTACGAATGAATATTGCAATTAATAGTCAGGAGTAAGATGGAGAATAAATTCATCACCATTGTGAACGATTATGAGCCATAATATTTTTATTTATATATTTATTTAAACACATAAATATTGGTACAAGGGGGAACCAGATATATATGCGCCACACTGAAATAGGAACAATAAGTGGGTGGATCTGCATTCATATAGCAAGCAATTCTCTTTGAACCTAGCACACAATAATGCCGTCATGCACTGTACCATCACCCTTGGCAGATCAGGCAACCCGAAAGTCACGAGAACACGATCAGGGCATACGACAGGCTAGGTACCCCGGTTGAGAAAATAATAACCGCTGAAGCTTAGGGTAAATAACACTAAGCCAGGATACGTGCAGTCCAGCACGAAGCCAGGTGCATGCCACCTACCACGTGCATATTACCTGGTCTCCAACCACTGGTTGTGGCTATAAAGCGGACGTCAATCAGATGGCCGCCATCTACAAACTTGTCTCAGGCCGATAGTTAACTTTATGTAGTGATGTGACTTTCTAGTTTGATCGCACCTAGGTTTCTTCCAACCTACTTTTGCTTTATCAAGCATCGCTCGTCGAAGTAGGAGGTAGATAGGAATGGGTAACACATGTTCCAACCACATCAACCGATTTCCTGTCTTTCTCAAGTACACTGTATCTAGTCTCAACATTGCTTACTTCGTCGTTCCACGATACTCAAGTCATGAGTAGTCGTGTCTTCTATTTCCATAGATTGTTTTACAGCCGTAAAGTTATACAGAGCGGTCTCTTGTTCCAAGCCCTATGTTAGTGATGTCTGTCACTCTTTCCATCGCTGTTTGTCAAGGCATCCTTACTTCCCAGTAAGCTGCCACCGGACACTGGCATGTTGACAGGTATTCAGAGCATTCCGACTAGTCCGAACACAAAATCTATTTTCTGTTTTTTGTTCAGTTAGCGAAGGATGATGCAGTCAGTATGTTGAAGAGAATAAACGCCCTAGATATACAATTGGAACTGATAATCTCCAGTTATTAGTGAGTGGGATGTGAAGTCACGTCTCTTTATTATTTCAACACACACATTGGTACAAGGAGGCACAAAATATTTATGTACCACAATTCGTCATCCGATTTGTATGAGGGCTGTAATACTGACCGGGCTCCCAAACGAAAGCAGGTGGTTTTCTTATAGAGTCACTCCCCAAACCTTTGACCTAGAGGTCTAAACCACAAGACAGTGGAGGGAAGTAAGGAGATGTAGTTCCACGGTAGTCAGTGACCAACACTAGGTTCATATTTCACTTTTTTCTCCTCAGGATCCCGAACTCCATATGCACCATTTGCTTAGAATCAGGGTTTTCCAACTCCCCTAGATGGATCCTCTATATCCACCAACCCGGCTAGAGCTCCGGACATTCGTTTTCTGTCTTCTTAATTTCGTAAAGAAAACCACTACCACCACGAGAAGGCAGTGAGTAGGACTTCTCTGTCAGTGGCTGTTTACGCGTGGCCATGTGAACATTTGGAGAGTTAGAGCTGACTCTCCCTACCCTCGACGGTACCAGGGCATTTGGGGGCTGTTATCCATTTTGTTAACTTCCCATTTGTGTTGATATGGTATGAGAAGTTGAGGTGTTGCAAATTTAAGCCAGGCTTTGAACTGTTCGCAACTAAATATTATTCAATTACTTCAATAAATTACTAGTCTGTCATCTTTTTATTACATGTTTTTACCTTTTGCCTTTCAGATAACACTTGATTTTCTTACTGACTTAGTACAAAAATCTGGATATAATCTTCTATCAAATCCTTATACTATTAATCATGTATCAAATTTTGTTGGAAATACTCTGGATTGGATAAAAATTGAAACACAGGGTGCTGTACTTATTGACTATTCATCAATTATTCATTCTAAATTATTACAAGATAAATTACAAATCAACAAATATTTTGGTGATCATGTAATAGGGGGTATAGAATGTGCTGAATATTGTGAAATCATATTACGAGCTTTTGGTTTAGCATTACATACTTTATGTTATCGAACAGCTTATAAACATGACTCTGTACCGGATATTTTTAAAGGTATGAGCATAGATTATGTTGAATCAAATTTACTATTGGTGATCCTAGTTGTGGATAGATCTTTTTTGAGATCTTATTTGCCGAATAAAGATACTACGATTTATTTATTTTATTTTATTTAAACACATAAATATTGGTACAAAGGGGCACCAGATACATATGCGCCACACAAATCTCATTTGATTTGTGTGAGGGCTGTGATGCTGCTCGGGTGCCCAAACTGAAGCAGGTGGTTTTCTTAGGGGGCCACACACGGAGCCTCTGACCTAAAGATCTGATTCACAAGGTAGTGGAGCATCGTGAGGAGATGCAGTCCCATGGTAGCCGGTAACCAACGATTGATTGATAGGCCATTTGTTCCCTCAGGATACTGGAGCCCATGTGAATCATTGGTTTGGAATCAGGGTTTTCTATCTCCTCTAGGTGGATCCTCCACATCCACCAATCCGGTTAAGGCGCCGGACATTCGCTTTTCGTCTTCTCAATATCGTAAACGACACCCGTGGTGTGAGAAGGCCATGAGTAGGACTTCCCTGGGAGAGGCTATATACGCGTGTCCATGTGAGAGCATTTCGAGAGGTAGAGCGGACTCTCCCCACTCTCAGCCGTACCAGGGTATTTGGGGGCCACCATGATTTAGTTTATGCAAACAAAGATTCGTTTGTTTGTCTCGCAGCTACTATGAGGGTTAGCCTTAATAATCGCTTGTCTAAACTGCTGTAGAGTTAACAGTGGGGATTGAAGCTGCCACCTAGTGATTGAAATGTGTACTCTTCAACCATTAGGTTGGTTTGCTCTCATAAACTAACACCATTTGGAGGGTCATTAAAAACCAGAATACATTTTGTATATTATACGTCTCACTTTGGAACTCTTCAATAGTGCACACCCACAGCCATACATATCATCAAGTCCATGGTCCACGATAATTTTACATCACTAAATCCTTGGGCAAGTATATACCTATGCACTTGATTTTAAACCATACTACTGCTGTGGTGTATTCTGGTGACACTACCTGATTACTTACTTACTTACTTACGCCTGTTACTCCCAATGGAGCATAGGCCGCCGACCAGCTTTCTCCAACCCACTCTGTCCTGGGCCTTCTTTTCTAGTTCTATCCAGTTCTTGTTCATTCTTCTGATGTCTGTCTCTATTTCTCGGCGTCATGTGTTCTTTGGTCTTCCTCTTCTCCTTTGACCTTCAGGATTCCATGTGAGGGCTTGTCTTGTGACACAATTAGGTGATTTCCTCAAGGTGTGCCCAATCCACTTCCAGCGCTTCTTGATTTCTTCCTCCGCTGGAATCTGGTTTGTTGTCTCCCACAGTAACTTGTTGCTGATAGTGTCTGGCTATCTGATCCGAAGTATCTTGCGTAGACAGCTGTTAATAAACACTTGTATCTTCTGATTACTGAAACCGAAATTATATGGATTTCGAGACTGCAACTCAATTGTCAACATGGTAGTAAACTGTGTTTATATTGAATATGACCTTTAAGTAGTTGGATGGTATTATTGAGCTTAGATTCTATCACTTCTGTTATCTATCATCATGTACCTGCAATTTCATAACAGCCTACTATCTTCCTGAAATTCAAGTTGGCATTAAAAATTGTTCATCTTGTTGTGCTAATGAGGTATGGCAACTTGGACCTGATGCATAAATGTGCCTGGTCCTACGTTGTAGCTGACTGACTGACTGACTTGAAATATGTTATTATTCCATCCCGTATCATATACTCAATTCTGTAAACTTCTTAGAACGTTGTATATTGAATATCCTTGCATTAATTACTTTTACATAATTTTTTATCGTATGGTTTTCTTTGAAACAGTTAGAAGATAAGATCTCATGTTCTTATTTTGCATCAACTTAGGGTTACAGATTCAGTTAATTCAACTGTAGTGCTGTTAGAGGTATGAGGACGGCTATCACTTCCCGGTTGCCCACACCGTGGAAGGGTTCTTCTAGAGGTACCTGGAAAGGAAATTGGGTTAGAAGTGGTCTTAATGACCTGAGAGTGTGACCGCAGTGCCCAAGGGACAACTGCTTGAGGTCGGTCACACACGACCTTTTTGTGGGTAGTTTTTGTGTTAGCTCCGTACTTGTTGGGACCTTATGGCCAGAGACGGATATCTGTGGGATAAGTTGAGGTATGCATTTTTAGGGTCGACCTTTTCTAAACCCACCTCTCCTTGTGGGAAGGCAGCATCGCTGTTATGCTGGCTGTTTGAAGGAAACACCTTACTACTGTCACACCTCTGTACAGTTAGCAGTACGACTTCGCCTTCGGAAATTAGGTTTGCTGCTTTTAGTCTTACCGCTATTCAACCGACCTTTGTGGCATGGTAGGACCTTGAGGAACTATTGTTGCAGCCAGTATAGCTCGATTGGTTCATCACGATAGGCAAGCCCGACACCACGTCAAGGTAGCAGCAAAGGTCGGGTAATTTGGGTATTAAACAGGTAATCGTTCCTGAGGTTGAAATACCTAAACGTTGATTTTATAAGTATTCTGGTTTGTTGTGTTAGGAATATACGATTTTTTTTCTCTTCGCCAAATTGAATCAGTCTTGTTGAAACACTTGACCATTCTAATGTCATAAGTCTGACGATTATTTCCCTCTTTCTTTTAACTGTTATAGTTGAAAATGAATCGATTGGAGTTAATACACGTTTACCTGGTTATATTGCTGCACGTATTGTAAATCATTCACCGATTACTCCTTTACGAAAATTACGTGCTCATCATTTAGGACAATTTATATCAGTCAAAGGCATTGTTGTAAGACTTGGTCCAGTAAGTAATTTTTGTTTATTAGGTTATTAATTTTTCTGATTAAACTATCATTCATTGAAGAATTTTCATTTTATAATGCTTGAAAGCTTGATTTGTGTATTTTTGTGTAGAGATCAGCTTGATTCCTTGATGGTATTCGTCACAGATTGAACTCGGTTGAGCAATCATTGGAAACCAGAGAGTAGTAAACAGCTGTTTCATCATATTATGAAACATCTGGGAATTAGATATTCATAAACCATCCAGAGATCGAACATAATGCCCTACTATGGTCACTTAACCTTTTACTCACTTACTTACGCCTGGTACTCATAGAAGAGCATAGGTTGCCCACCATCACTCTCTAACCAACCCTGTACTTGGCAATCCCTTCCAGTTCTTTCCAATCATTATTCATTCTTTTCATATCTGCTTCTATCTCCCGACGTAGTGTTCTTTGGCCTTCCTCTTTTCCGCTCCCCTTCACGATTCCAAGTTAGCGCTCGTCTCGTGATGCAGTTTGATGATTCCCTCAATGTATGCCCTCAGTCAGTCTACAACTTCGTTTCCACAGTAGACTATTGCTGATGCTATCCGGTTAACGAACATTGAGTATCTTGTGTAGACAACTGTTTATAAATACTTTCACTTTTTCGATGATGGTTGTAACAGTTCTCCAAGTTTCGTGTGTATGGGATAGAAGGACCAGGTCATCTTCGAAGTGCAAATCGTCTAGTTGATTACGAGCTGTCCATTGTACCCCATGTACTCTAGACTTCTCGTACGGGTTTTGTGTTTCATTGGTCCGATCGATAATTCACTGCTCTCTAATAGGGGGTGTTATCACGTTATACGTTAACAGGGCATCCAGGTAGGCCACAAGTTATAACAGATGTTGTTTACGAAATTGAGAAGACGGAAAGCGAATGTCCGGAACTCTAGCCGGGTTGGTGGATATTGAGGATCCATCTAGGGGAGTTGGAAAACCCTGATTCTAAACCAATGGTGCATATGTACTTCGGGATCCTGAGGGAACAAATGGAGTACGAACCTATTCTCGGTCACTGACTATCACGGGACTGCATCTCCCTATTTGTTCCACTGTCTTGTAGTCCAGACATCTAGGTCAAAGGTTCAGGGAGTGGCCCTCCAAGAAAACCACCTGCTCTCGTTTGGGAGCTCGGTCAGTATTCCAGCCCTCATACAAATCGGATGACGAATGGTGGTGCATAAATATTTTGTGCCTCCTCGTACCAATGTTTATCTGTTTAAATAGGTAAATATAACTAATTTTCGAAAGTTTTCCAAATAGCTTTATTAAATTATAAGGGTTAACTGTTGCATAATATTCTATTGTCTTCTGAGATTAATTTTAAGAAGTGGCAATCAGAAAATATGACAATCGTTTGCCACCAATCTTTTGGTGTAGACCACATTAGTCATTTTTAGGCAATAAGATTCTCAAATTTCATCTTGTTCAATACTATTCGTAGAGGACTGCATTTTTATGTTATTGATGTTTAATAATGAATACGATCAGTCATCTTTGACACAGGAGCTTCCTGAGTAGCCGTCTCGGTATATTGCTTGTAGAGGTACAAGTTGATTAGATTTTTAAACAGCGAATAACAGTGGGATCCAGAATGCCTGTTTCATTCTACTTGGGACTCATCAGATAGATGTATATTTACTGCAGTGTCAATATACACATTAAGACTCAAATACAGTGTCAAATATCAGCGAGTTATCCATCAAGCTACTAGGTAACAAACAATACAAAGCCTATTCGACAGGTATACTTTTTATTATTATTCATGAAAACCAGCTACACTGAGACTCAGGTGCGTTCAGCTGACGAGCCCCGAATTGGATGAAACACATCCTAGATTCTACTGCTGTTTAGTAATCAGAAATATGATTTAATTTGATTACATTTAATTAGTACAGTAATTTAGCCCCCAAATGCCCTGGTACGGCCGAGAACGGAGAGAGTCTGCTCTCCCTCTCCAAATGTTCTCACATGGCCACGCGTATATAACCTCTGCCAGGGATGTCCTACTCACTGAATTCTCGTGGTGGGGTGTTGTTTACGAAACTGAGAGGACGAAAAGCAAATGTCCGGCGCTTTAACCGGATTGGTGGATGTGGAGGATCCACCTAGGGGAGTTGGAAAACCTTGATTCCAAACCAATGGTGCACATGGGCTCCAGTATCCTGAGGGAACAAATGGCGTATGAACCAACTGTTGGTCACCGGCTACCATGGGACTGCATCTCCTCACGATGCTCCACTGTCTTGTGAATCAGATCTTTAGGTCAGAGGCTCCGTGTGACCTCCTAAGAAAACCACCTGCTTCAATCTGGGCACCTGGGTAGTATCACAGCCCTCACACAAATCAAATGAGATTTGTGAGGCGCATATATATCTGGTGCTTTCTTGTACCAATATTTCTGTGTTTGAATAAATAAATAAACAGTAATTTAAGATGACGCCTGTTTTCTTTCTGTAAAGATAAGTAAAATATATGTATATTTATTTATTTATACAGGTTGAACCAGTATGTCATCGTTTAGTGTTTGAATGTTGTCGTTGTGAAATGAAACAAGTATTAATACTGCCAGATAATGGTAACTATGCTACACCAAGTAAATGTCCAACAAAAGATTGTCGATCCAGAAGTTTTGAACCATTATTAAATCATCCTGATACGTTAACTATAGACACTCAGGTTAGTTACAAATATTATGACGTACTTTGAGATGAGTTTTTGAAGTTTTACAGTAAGAATTCCATAACTGGTAAAGTTCAGATATTTCAAGAGTGAAATAAGCGTTACCGATTTAATTGGATGATTATTGAGTCTTATCATGAAGTTGGAATTTTATCAACAAACCTAGACCCAATGGTTCTTGTCGTAATCTGAGGTACCCGACATTTGATATTGGTATGGTGTGCGCTTATTATTATTTATTACTATTATTATCTGCCCTGGTACGGCCGAGAGTGGGGAGAGTGTACTCTCCCTCTCGAAATGCTTTCACACGGCCACGCGTATATAGCTTCTCCCAGGGAAGTCCTACTCATGGCCTTCTCACAGTGGCGGGGGTGTTGTTTACAAAATTGAGAAGACGAAAAGCGAATGTCCGGCGCTTTAACCGGATTGGTGGATGTGGAGGATCCACCTAGAGGAGATAGAAAACCCTGATTCCAAACCATTGATGCACATGGGCTCCAGTATCCTGAGGGAACAAATGGCCTATCAATCAATCGTTGGTTACCGGCTACCATGGGACTGCATCTCCTCACAATGCTCCACTATCTTGTGAATCAGATCTTTAGGTCAGAGGCTCCGTGTGTGGCCCCCTAAGAAAACCACCTGCTTCAGTTTGGGCACCCGAGCAGCATCACAGCCCTCACACAAATCAAATGAGATTTGTGTGGCGCATATGTATCTGGTGCCCCTTTGTACCAATATTTATGTGTTCAAATAAATGAATAATTTATCTACAAATGATATACAAACAGCTTGTTTTATTTAAATTCAAGATTGTTACAATTCAAGAAGCATCATCGGATAATCATGAAATTGATGGAAATCATCGTGATGCATCCAGTTCAAGTGTTACATCAATTGGTCGAAGTGCACGTTGTTTAGCATGTCGACTAGAACGGGATTTAATTGATTCATGTATTCCAGGTGATGTATTACATTTGACTGGTTTAATTGGTCTCATTAGTTCGGATGGTTTAGGAGCATCATCATCCTCTTCCAGTTCTGCCTATTCGTCATCTTGGTCAAGTCGTCGTGGTGCAACAATGTACAGTCTAATTATGAATGTAAATAGTTTGATCTGTTTAAGTGGAGGAGGTGGTGGAAGTAATTCTGG
This sequence comes from Schistosoma mansoni, assembly GCF_000237925.1. Classification (NCBI taxonomy): domain Eukaryota; kingdom Metazoa; phylum Platyhelminthes; class Trematoda; order Strigeidida; family Schistosomatidae; genus Schistosoma; species Schistosoma mansoni. Next base: position 1,283,015 of record NW_017386027.1, on the reverse strand, counting down.
CAGGTTAACCGGCGATGAGAATCAACGTTTGTTGATTTTATCATCGAATGAATCTGAGCAACCTGATAGTCAAATAAAGAGTGATGGTGATATGAGCAAAGTGATATCCAGTTTAGGTAAGTATATTTCTATACATTAGTAGGGCATTTCAAGGTTATTTTCCCTATTATTATTATCATTACCATTATTATTATTATTATTATTATTATTAGTAGCTTTATTCAATATTAAATTTTTGGTACAATATAGAATTTTCAGCACAAAGTATTTCAACAAGTTTCCGTTTCTTACTTCTTCGTCGATCCTGACGATAAATATTGAGTGATCGCCAGTTAGAAGTTAGCAGTCTATTCAGTCGACATCTGAATAATGTACATCCTTTTCGGTGTATATTGCCAACAACCACGATATCTCTGATTAGGCCTTTTGTAACCTTTACAGCGAAAGTTTGTACACTTTTCAGAAACGCACCTGAATAGGTTGTGCGATTAATAGCCATAATGATGTATTAAAACAAACAAATTAGATAATTTTAATAGTTGAGATCATGAATCAATTGAAGCTAGACCACCATGGAAAACCTGGAAACACTGGATGGCCGTTTCGTCTTATTGTGGGACTCATTATCAGGGAGTATACTCGTACCCGCCTTAGGAGATTCGGACCCACTAATGAGGAGTCGCATAATAGGAAGAAACGGCCGTCCAGTGCTTCCAGGTTTTCCATAGTGGTCTAGCTTCAATTAACTCATGATCTCAACTATTAAAATTACTATAATATCCACAAAACCCCTTCTGATAATAAAATAAGTTGTTGAAATATCTAGATGACAGGAACAGGTAACCCAGATGCTTAAGCAGGCCGCCAGTTGGTTGATATGAAGTAACAGTTGTACAAACGATGTTTATTCATTCCACTTACCCGTATATATTAACACTTTTTTCAATCCGTCAGTCTATTCCATCCTAATAATTCGTTCATCATTGGTGATTTCGTATCAACCCTTTCAGTCATTTATTACTGACTACTGAAATGAAATATAGTAGTCAGAATCTTTTAACTTAAGGTAATTCTTAACATTCAGACTTTATTTTTCTTGTCAGATAAACATGTGCTTCTATTTACCAATTAAAATGAACTGATTGGTTAGTATTGGTTAGTATCCATAGTTTTTCTACTTATACTTGGAGATGGAAACCATCGTAATCCCACCATTTGTAGGGAAAACACAAATACTGCTATGTATCTGGTGGCCCCTTGTACCAATATTTATGTGTTCAAATAAATAAATAAATAAATCATCATATATGTGTAAAAGTACATGTGAGAGGTTCACACTGGGCGAAAATAACCAGGGTCCATTTTCCGGTATCAGTCATTCAGTCGTACGCATCGTAGAATCTGAAACCATTTCAAGTTGCTATAATCTGTTAGCACAGCAAAATGAAAGTGTCAAAATAAATCCCAGAGTAATCGAGGTATTAATAAACATTGGTGGTAAAAGAAAAGATTAAGCATCCTTGATGTGATTTGAGGGATAAACACCTAATTATTGGAATACAAAGGGTTTATAAGGGATTTAGGAACTTGGAAACTAAAGGAAGAAAATGAGTGAATAGATCTGCGCCATTCAAAGTCTCTAACCACTTGTTACGATACTCATGCCGACTCTAACCAAGTAGTCTATACCTGCCTACATGACTCAGTTCAACAGTCAATGTTTTCATGAACTGATGCCATTTCTTGGTTTGGTTCGTAGAAAACTAAATTGAAATCATTACTTATTATGTATTTTAAACAATGTATGGTAACACCTCAATCCACTTGGCTGTTTGATTTTTACAGACCGATTTAAGTCGTTGTGATGGGCCGACAGATACGAGTTCTATTCATCTATCCCTTTATTCTAAACTAAAACTCCAATCTCATGGTCAATATATAGTGTAATATGTGGTATGAAAGCCTTTGTGATGACATTCTTCAGACATTCCTAGGCTACCCAAATATACTCTGATTGTATTGCCACTGAATATGAATAATCCTGTGGAGACACCGATGATTGGACATACAGGAAAGTTATATGTACGTTTAAAACACTGAATTTTTGTTGTTAATCTGAGCAAAAACACTAACATACCAATCGTATGTTGTTACTTATTTACGCATGTTACCCCTCGTGGAGGAGCATAGGCCACTCACCAGCATTCTCCATCCAACTCTGTCCTGAGCCTTCCTTTCCAGTTGTTAATCATCCTTTTCATATCTGCTTCTATTTCCCGGCGTAATGTGTTCTTCGGTCTTTCACTTTTCCGCTTCCCTTCAGGATTCCAAGTTAGGGCTTGTCTCGTGATGCAGTTTGATGAATTTATCAATGTATATCCTATCCACCTCTAACGTTTTTTCTTAATTTCCTCTTAAACTGGAAGCTAGTTTGTTCTCTCCCACAGTAGGTTGTTGCTGATGGTATCCAACTGCCTGCAGCTCTTCTAGGATAGCTGCCGGTCCGAAGCCTGGGTAAAGGAGGAGAGTTGAACATGGAGTCAGCAACTTTATTCTGTAGAAAACAACCTTGCTAAAAAGGAGCTAACCAGAAATTTCGTTTATGACTATTATTTATCATTTTAGATAATGAATTTTCAATGAAAGATTTATATGCAATACGTGAAATAAGTGAACAACCAAATTTATTTCGTTTATTAGTCTGTTCATTATGTCCTAGTATATGTGGTCGTGGTCTAATTAAAGCTGGATTAATATTAGCTTTATTTGGTGGAACACAATCTACAACAGATCGGAATGTAAAACGTCGTATTCGATTAAAACAACATAAACGACAACATGATCAAGATCTGACTTATGAAAATAACAATACCCATCGACAAGTAAAAAAGAGAAGAAGGAGTAATTCACATGAGACTATTGATCCTATTGATGGTTCTACATCTTATCGATTAGGGTTCTTTCAAAATGATAAAAATAATACTTTTGATGGTGATGGTGATGATGATGAGGAGGAGGAGAAAGAGGAGTACATGGACAACGATTCCATTGATGATAGTCAATCTGATGAAAATGAAGAGAATAGTTGTATGAATCAATCTGATAATGATCTACGATTATCAAACTATACAGAATTCAATTATGAATCAAGCTTCGTTCGTCGTTCTGCTTCACATGTACTCATTGTCGGTAGGTGATGTTATTTTTAATTCATTCACGTAAACGTTTTTTCCAACTTAAATTGAATTCGTTTCATAGTGATTTATTTAAAAATAAGTTTTAATTTCTTTGTTCAAGTGATTGATTTATTGTTTTCACATCATAACCAGTGATATACATATCGTAGAAATTGTATTTCCGATTGTAAGGCAAATGCAACTATCAATGGCTTCATTTGATTGTCCCTACTCGTCTTCTTGTTCTCTACAGTATGAACCAATGCCCTGGTATGGCCGAAAGTGGGAAGAGTCAGCTCTCCCTCTCCGAATGCTCTCACATAGCCACGCGTATATAGCATCTCCCAGGGAAGTCCTACTCACTGCCTTCTCACACAACGAGTGTTGTTTACGAAATTGAGAGGACGAAAAGCGAATGTCCGGCTCTTTAACCGGGTTCGTGGACACGGATAGTTTACCTAGGGGAGTTTGAAAACCACAATCCCAAACCAATGGTGCACAGGGGCTCCAGTATCCTGAGGGAACAAATGGCGTATGAAACAATCGTTGGTCACCGGCTACCATGGGACTGCACCTCCTTACGATGCTCCACTACCTTGTGGATCAGATCTTTAGGTCAAAGGCTCCGGGAGTGGTCCCTTTAGAAAACCACCTGCTTCAGTTTGGGCACCTGGGCACTATCGTAGCCCTCACACAAATCAAATGAGATTTGTGTGGCGCACATATATCTGGTGCTTTTTGTACCAATATTTATGTGTTTAAATAAATAAATAATATCAACGGCTTAAGGATTAATCTATATTAACACCTGATCTGACCATGGAGAATGAACCAGTTGGGTTCACCGACCAATTTGTTTGTCTTGAAACTATTATCTACCTGAGTGATTTGATGGATGATAAAATATTCAAGTGGATTCAAAAGGTTAACCTGCCTTTCACCAGCGTACGTCATCTATGCGGTAAGCATAATGTGTCTACTAACCAAAGAGTGAGTACATTGCACAGCAGTCTATTACGTCTTCCTTTATAGCTGTGAAACATCATCTATTATTTAATCATTTCTTGCGTCCAAACATCACTGGACAACCGTTTCATCCCGATACAGGACTTCTCAACAGTGGGAATCCACGAACTCCTAAGGACTCGGGCCAAGGACTTTCAGGCCAACTCCAGTGAATGGTCGTTAGAAAACATAACTAACTTGCTAAGGTCAGAAATTTGAACCATTCGATGTCAACTCACTTGTTCGAAGGCTTGCTGCTTGTTATGTGGATTAAAACTCGGGTTCCATCTCTGATGATGGGGTCATAGATCCGTACTACTGAGTAGTCTCATATTAGAACAAGGTAGCTAATACCTCTTGATATTCAGTAGTTGTTTAACTGGTCACTCTGTGATATAAAACAACAAATATGGATGTAGTATTCAGCTTTTATAAGTTATTCACTAGCTTATCAAGTTAAAAGTTCGTTATCAAGTCTAATTTTTGTCCCCCATATCACAGTGTGGTGTGTGCTGCTTATAGCGACGTAAGTAGTATATAACATTGTTCAGGGACGGAATGTCTGGGAGCAGAAGGTTTGGGAGATCAAGGAGGAATGAACGGGAACAGAAAGCAAATGATATGAAAATGTAGCAACAGTGAAGTCTGAGACAATTGACTGATATTTTGCAAGTGAATTATATACCGTATGGTTCTCAGATTTTACTAAGATGTTCTGTAGTTTTTTGTTCAAATACATATGGTTGTCCCCGCCTGTGTTCCCGTTCACTACAATAGATATTATGCAATATGATACAATAATGTACACCAGTTCGAGTTGTCACAACCTTCATGTTTCATCATAGTTAAAGCAAATAAGTATTCTAATGTTAATTTTAATCCATTCCTCTTATCGTACATTGCAGAATATTCTAGAACCTCCTCCATTTGTAGTGATTGTTATATGTTTTGCATTTTATTTCTCATTGCAAGTCCTTTTGGGTTAGTCCTAATTTATGTATTTATTTTCAACTAACACATTAGGTGATCCTGGATTGGGTAAAAGTCAACTACTTCGGGCTGCTGCAAGTTTAGCTCCAAGAGTTTTATATGTATGTGGAAATACAGCAACAGCTGCTGGTTTAACTGTTAGTACAATTCGTGAAGGTAACAATAGCGGTGGGGGATTCGGTCTAGAAGCTGGTGCATTAGTTTTAGCCGATCAGGTATGTTCAATGTAAAATTTGTTGTTTGCTACGATGAGCTAACAAGCAAATTCTAAGAGATATATTTCACAGATGATTTTTGCTATGAATCAACTTCAGTTGAGATATCATTATACCATAGAACTTACAAATCACCTGGTTCTTTTTAAAAAAAATGAATGATAGTTCTGATGTGTAAAGAAGTTCACGGCAACTTTTCCTAACTCATAATTCCTCACTGACCTTTACTGTTGCCTGGCAGACTCATTAGTTAGGGTCCACGTGATTACCGTAACCAATGGTTAGAGACTTTGGGTGACATGGCTCAAAATTGTTCGTAATGAAAAAGCTGCATCCACCATTTGTCTTCCCTTCAGTTCTTAGTTTCTAAATACCTCATAACCTTCCTACTCTAGTAACCTATATTTCCTTCGGTGTGTAATCTTTTCCATCATCGCTAATACTGTTATTACTGTTTCTGCTATGTATCCCAGGACCATACGTTTTGCTATATACAGAATTGTTCTATTTCATTGTCAACTTTCTAGAATATCAAGGTTTTGTTGAGTTTCTAGCTTCTCTCCGTCTCGCAGCGGGGGCGTTGTTTACGAAATTGAAAATACAAAAAGCGAATGTCTGGAGCTTTAACCGGGTTAATGGACACGGAGGACCCACCTCAAGGAGTTGAAAAACCCTTATTCCAAATCAATGGTGCACATGGGCTCCAGGATCCTGAGGAAACAAATGGGGTATCAACTTATTGTTGATCACAGACTACTGCGTGACTGCATTTCCTGACGTTGCTTAACTGCCTTATGGATCAGACCTTTAGGTCGAAAGTGCCGGGTGTGTCCCCCTAATTAATCCATCTGCTTCGGTCTGAGCACCTGGACAGTATCACAGCGCACACACAAATCTGGTGACTTGTCTGGCGCATATGTATTCGATGCTCCTTCGTACCATTATTTATATGTCCAAATAAATAAATAAATATATAGATCAATGAATACACGATTATGAATAAATTCATTGATAGGTCATTGATTAGTAACATATACAAAATAAGTTTGAGTCACAACAGAGAGAATAATATTGGCAAAATTTTTGAGATTGTGTGAACGGTTGTTACTTTATGGTTACCTACACAATGTAAGAATATTTCTTCTTAAAGGGTTTAAAAAAGAAAGTGAGGAATAGTGGTAGTGGTTTTGTCAACCTGAGTTCTCAAAGAGTAGACACTCGAGATCGGTTACATATGTTTATCTTTGAGTTGTTTTTCGATGTATCATCCCTCTACTATCCAGAATATACCTAAATTAACTACTTTTGATCTTGCCACTCTCCAATCAACCTGATTGAAATGGTAGAATTTCGAGAAACAGCAATTCTAGCCAATGTAGTTCAAATAGATCATCACAGTAGACAAATCTGATTACCATATCATGCATGCTATTAACTGTGGTCAAATGTTTATAGGGTGAATCGAAACCTTTCAAAGTTAAAGTATTTATATACATTATTTATGGAGTTTTTGCTAATTTGAGGGAAAGCTTTCTTATAATGGTTTAGCTTATCAGGAAAGACATCAGACAAATCAAGAGTGTGAAAGCAATAGGACCTGACAATATACCAGCTGAAGCACTAAAGTCAGACATTGAAGTAACTGCAAACACGCTTCACCTTCTATTCAAAAAGATTTAAGAGGAGGAATAAGTACTGACAAACTGGAAAGAATGACACCTTATCAAGAAACCAATGAAAGGAGATCTGAGCAAATGTGAAAATTACAGAGGCATCAGTTTGTTATCAGTACCAGGAAAATTTTTCAACAGAGTGTTACTGAACCGGATGAAAGACTCAATAGACACCCAACTTCGAGATCAACAGGTTGGATCGGTCGTGCGCAGACCCAATCACCACATTTCGTCGAACAATCAGTTGAATGGAACTCGTCACTTTACATCAACTTCCTTGATTATGAGAAGGCATTTGACAGTCTGGACAGGAGACCATTATTGAAACTTCTTCGACACTTTGGAATTCATACGACGGAATACACTGCAAAGTCGTGCATAAAGGACAGCTGACAGACGCATTACAAGTGAGGACCTGTGTCAGACAGGCTTGCTTACTCTCTGCCTTTTTCCTTCTTCTGGTGGTTGACTGGATTATGAAGACCTCAGCGTGTGAGAGGAAACATGGGGTACAATGGACAGCTCGTAATCAACTAGACGATTTGCACTTCGAAGATGACCTGGTCCTTCTATCCCTTACACACGAACAAATGCAGGCGAAGACAACCAGTGTAGCAGCAACAACTGCATCAGTAGGCCTCAACATACACAAGGGAGAAAGCAAGATCCTCAAATACAACACAGAGGAAACCAACCGAATCACACTTGATAGAGAAGCTCTGAAAGAGGTGGAAACTCTCACGTACCTGGACAGTATCATCGTTGAACTATGAAGATCTGATGCAAACGTAAAGGTGAGGATGGGCAAAGCAAGAACAGCATTCCTACAGTTGAAGGACATATGAAACTCAAAACAACTGTCAACAAACATCAAAGTGAGAATCTTTAGTACGAATATTGAGACAGTTCTACTGTACGGAACTGAAACTTGGAGAACTACCACAACCATCATCGAAAAAGGGCAAGTATTTATAAACAGTTGTTTACACAAGATACTCAATGTTCGCTAACTGGATAGCATCAGTAACAGTCTACTGTAGAAAAGAATAAACTAGCTTTCAGTTGAAGAGGAAATTAGGAGAAGGAGTTGTGTTTGACTGACTGAGGGCATATATTGAGGGAATCATCAAACTGCATCACGAGGAAACCGCCAACTTGGAATCGTGAAGGGAAAAAGAAAAAAACGAACACATTTCGTCGTGAATTGGTATATGATATGAAAAAAATGAACGGCGACTGGAAAGGATTGCCAAGTACAGGGTTGGATGGATAGTGTTGGCAGGTGACCTATTCTCCTCTACCAGTAACAGGCATAAGTAAGTAAGTTCACTTTCTTTATTGTCCTAGTGTATTTGTAGAAGACTTTAATAACTTAGTCAGCATTTAACTATCAAGTCCTATTTTTATTGTCGTTACAACTTGATTCTGTTCATAGGAAATTGTGATCTTCAGCCTATATACCTCTCATATTCATATGCTTCTAAACTTATAATGTTTCATATATAACTATGCACTTATCATTTTATCCAATACCTGTCTCCTTGTCTCACTCTTGTAATGAGTAATATTTGGTGTAGTCACATCTGTCTTCTCCAATTCTCATCTCTACCTCTGTCTGTCGAATTGAATGTATAAAATACAGACATTTAAAACACTCTTATTCAACTTTTTCTATTCACGTTGTTATTAACATGAATTGCCGACAGAACATGTACAAAGTTAAGTGAAATCCATATTTTAACTATACAACATTAAGAATTTGATCATATTGAACTTAAAATCAGAAGGGGTTTTGTAGATATTTCAGTATTTTCATAGTTGAAACCATGAGTCAGTTGAAGCTAGACCACCATGAAAAACCTGGAAGCACTGAACGGCCGTTTCGTCCTATTGTG